>NW_021703783.1:90451852-90585213 GCF_005190385.1 Monodon monoceros | reverse complement strand
AAAAAAAAAAAAAAAAAAAAAAAGCACATAAAATATTTTCCCCCAAACCTAAAAAAAATAAAATTAAATTAAAAAATAAAATTTACTGTTAAGAAGCAGAAAAAAAAAGAAGAGTGCTGAGGGACCGGGTGAGACACAACACACCTTGACCTGGCATAATTTTAGTGATGGAGACAGGAGACTCTGACATGAATTATGAGACTCTGGTGGTGAAATCAAAACAAGTTAACACCGGGGGTGCTCAGGTGCGTCTATATCCTATGAGTCACCATTGCCAAATGTCAGGACTGGTTGTGGGTACAGAAGAGACGGTACTGCATGGGCCATTCTTAACGAGGCCAGGGAACCAGGGTGTACACAGGCACTGGGGGCGGGGGTGCAGTAAGGCCTGGCTGGCACTGGCCTGGCAATCCAAACGCTTGGCAGGATCCCAATGCTGCCACTCGTTAGACTCCAGCAAGGTAACAGATGAAGTGCCTGGAAAGCTACCAAGAGCTCTATGAATGTTTGGACTTATTACATATTAACTAAGAGGCTGCTTTTGGTTTTCCTTCCTTTTGGAGGAAGGATGGCATCCCAGAGACAGCACAGGCTTTAGAACTGGGCTGACCTGGGTTCTGTCCTGGCTCCTCTTTAGCTCTGGGAACTTGGACAAGTTGTGTAACCTCCCTGGTGGAGAATGGCCTCCTAACTCAGACTTAGTCACAGCCTTTATAGTCTCGACAAGGCCTATATGACTCCCCATGATCGGGAGCTTCACTGGTCTCTGGCCTCTTCCTCCCTCGCCCTTGCTAGCTCTGCTCCAGCTGGCCTTTTCACTACATTCTCTCAACATACAAAACATGCTCTGACCTCAGGGCCTTTGCACTTGCAGTTTTCCTCTTCCTAACACTTTCTTCAGGTATCTGCAGTGTGGCCTCCTTGCCCCCTGCATGTCTCTGACCAAATGATACCAATTAGTGTGATCTCTTCTGACCATCCAATTCAAAAGGGTAACTCCTACCCTTGATTTTTCTGCACAAGATACCTCGCCATCCAACATACTATACGTGCTTTACCACCTGTCTCCACTCATCAGAATTGAAGTCCCATAAGGACAAGGGCTTTTTTTTTCTTTATAACTTAAAAATTAAATTGTTATTTGTTTTCTAGGGGTTTTGTTTTTTACCCACTTCCTTTTCCCTCTCGCCTAGCAGTGCCTGGCTGGCTCACTTGTAGAAAAAAGGATACAACCTTCTGTGCATAAAATCCTATAATGTGCCTGATACACAGCAGGCATTCTATTAGACACCTAGAGCTGCCGCAGCAAATTACCACAAAGTTAGTGGCTAAAACAGAAACTTATTCTCAGTTCTGGAGGTGAAAAGTCCAAAATCAAGGTGTCAGCTCTAGGGGAGAGCACTTCCTCGCCTCTCATAGCTTCTGGTGGCTCCAGGTGTTTCTTAGCTTGCGGCTGCATCACTCTTATCTCTGCTTGTCTTCATGTGGTCCCCTCCTCCCTGTGTGTCTCTGTGTCTAAGGACACTTGTCATTGGATTTAGGGGCCACCTGGATAATCCAGGGTGCACTCATCTTGAGATCCTGAACTCACATCTTTATCCAAACGTCACACTGATAAGTTCCAGGGGTTAGGACATAGACGTATCTTTTCGGGGACCAGCATTCATTAACTACTAGGAAACAAGGATACAGAAGGGCTTATGAATTCCAAGCACGGGGGAGAAATAAATAACTGAGCATCTCACTTATTCCTCACGACTGCCCAGTAAGGCAGATTCTACTATCCTTGTTTACTTGCAAGGAACGGGGCTCCTGCAAGCAGGAGCTTCCACCCCAAGAGCCATACTGGTGTCCACCCGAGTGACAGGTGACACCCCAGATAAGGAGGAAGCCAGTTCACCCAGCTCCAGCCACTGCCATCCCCATGCCAAGCCCCTGGAGCAGGCCCAGCTCTGCCTGGCCGCAGGCTCTAGGGACCCTCAGGTGTGCCCAGAGGTCACATAGTAAATTAGTGAGACAATTCAGACTTGAATCTAGGTGTCATGCCTTCAAGCCAGCGGCTCTTTCCATGTTCTCAAGCTCCCTTATAACCAGAAAACTCAAAAAGGAACCAGCACAAAGCCTAGCTTGAGAATTCACAGCAACCCTGTCACTGGGTGGGGGGTAGCAGCTACGCCCATCCAAGTTCCAGGAAATATCCCCTTGCTTTGGAGCTAATACAGACCACGCAGCGCGGCACACAGGATCTTACTTCCCAGACCAGGGATGGAACCCGTGCCCCCTGCAGTGGAAGCGCGGGGTCCTAACCACTGGACCGCCAGGGAAGTCCCGACCATGCAGATTTTGATGGGGTATTTATTGCTGTTTCACCTCTTGCTGCCAGTCTTAGGGTAGGGATTTCTAAAGTAAAACCACAAGTTTGAGAAACGAAAGACCTGCCTTCACTACCTACTGCTTTGGCCTTGGACAAGCTATTTAATTACTCTGAGCCTCACTTTCCTCATCAATAAAATCAGGATTCCACATCTACCCGTCTCCAGAGTGAGATAATGCATGAACAGTGTTCAGACCATTCTGAGGGCCTTACTCCTGAATATAAAGTTTCTACAGCTCCAGGAACATTTGATCTTTGATGGGTAGGTTGTGTGAGTTACCTGAGACAATCAGTTTCAGTAAAGTTTGTTATTATTATAGATCAGTATGATCTGTGCTTTGTTAGAAAAGATTAGAAATTGGCTCTGATAACAGTGTGGGCTGCTCGGTTTTGGGATGCAGAAGATGCCATCTCAAAGAAATACCCAAGATGGCAGATCCCATATGGTTGTCTAAGGGAGGGATGGCAGAGAGAGGGAAAAACAGACACAACTCAGCTGTGACTGGCCGTGAAGGTTCCGGCAGACAAGCAGTAGCTCCGAACCTCACTGAGGGTGGGAGAGGCTGCCCACGACATAAACCAAAGTTTTCAGTGTGAAAAGTCAGGAGACCTGGGAGCAGAAGACAGTAGAGCTTGGAGCCAACTCTTTGCTTTTCCTTATAACTACGTGATCTCGATCAAGTCGCTTAACTCCCCGAGTCTGTTTCCTCATCAGTGAAATGGGGATCCCACTAAACCCGAGCTGTGAAGTATAGGCAATGTACATGGATTCCTTTCAGCACAGTCCTGGCAGTAGGTGTTCAGTAGTTCCTTCCTGAAACCCAGCACTTCCACGAACATGCACGCAAATTATGGCAGGTCATTAATGCTCACAGGAGTCTTGTGAGATGCAGATAAGATACTGAATATGAAAATGTCCTGTATACTGTATAATGCTTTATGAATCCAGGGATTAAATAATTCAAACACCAATAACGAATGCATCAGGAGAAAGTATCTCATGACAAATGGGAAATTACATATTGCTGCCCTTGTCCACAGATGCTCCCCAACAATAAGGAGATGACAAATCTGACTCTAAAGAAGATTCTTTATTGAGACCTACTTAAAAAATTTCACTCCCTGATTTAAATAAACTTCAACTCAGTTGACTGGCTGATGGCTGAGCTAGGTAAAGGCTTCATGGTGGCAAAAACGTTCCCCACCTACGATGACATCAAAACAGGTTCCTGAGTAGTGTCAAGTATGAATATACTCAGGGTCTCTGTCCCATCTTCTTCAGGGTTCGATTAAGCTAGAAGAGAAAGAAAAGCAAAGTCAGATATGGCTTTTTAAAATTTGTTTGTTTGTTTGTTTTTGGCTGTGTTGGGTCTTCATTGCTGCATGCGGGCTTTCTCTAGTTGTGGTGAGCAGGGGCTACTCTTCGTTGCGGTGCACAGGCTTCTCATTGCAGTGGCTTCTCTTGTTGCGGAGCACGAGCTCTAGGCACTCAGGCTTCAGTAGTCGTGGCACGTGGGCTCAGTAGTTGTGGCTTGTGGGCTCTTGAGCGCAGGTTCAGTAGTTGAGGCGCACGGGCTTAGCTACTCTGCGGCATGTGGGATTTTCCCGGGCCAGGGCTCAAACCCATGTCCCTTGCTTGCACTGGCAGGCAGATTCTTAACCACTGTGCCACCAGGGAAGCCCAGTCAGATATGGCTTTTTCACCAAACCTTTTCCTACAGTGTGCACGATCACCAGGCCAGGCCGCCCCTCTGACATGAGCATGAGTTGTCTACTATCGTGTAAATGCTCGGTTAGGTCCTCCACCTGACATTCTGATGGTGTCACACAATTCATGCAGCTTGTTCTATCTGCCCTTCACACTCAACAAACACACATCCCATACTGCTCTGCCCATTTTATAGACAGGAAAGGGACCCAGGGTGACGAGACTTGTCAGGGCTGTATTATTATCCTGCAGGAGGAGTCTGGTAGCATGGACCACAGCACAGCAGTGACCTCTGCTGGAGGACTCAAAGCACCAAGACGCAGTGGCTCTAGCTACGGCCACAAAAAGTGACCCACAAGACCTCTCCAAGGGCAGGATGTGGAATGCACCCAGTCTGTCAGAACAGAGCTTCATGGTCTCAGCTTGCAGAAACTGGCCAGACCTGTCTAAGTCAGAGAGTAACTGCCAAGTGGTGAGGGATGGGTAAGAGCAGGCAGTGAATCCACCCATATTAGGAAATACCAGGGAGGGAGAAGAGAGCCGGCCACCCGCAGCGGGAGATCTTGGAAAGAGATGCTCCAGAGAAGGCTGACACAGCAACTCCTACAGGCCCAACCCCACTCCCCAAACCCCAAGCAGCCAGCCAGTCTAGCTCAGAAACTTAAAGGGCCAATTTCAGGCTTTCTTGAAAACAGAAATGAGAAATAAACAATTTATAACTCCCCACCCAGTTCCTAACCTCTGTCCCCAGCCCACACACCGCTCTCTCAGACCTCTCACCTCTTCAAATTTGTGAATCTGCCGGATGAAGAAATCCCCATAGCGCCTGGCCACCTTGGTGTCTGCAATGTGGATCATGTCCTATGAGAAAAGCAACCAGACAGGAGCGGTGAGGGAGAGCCGCTTTCGGGCCTGCAAACAGCAGTGATGCTAAGTGCCAGATAGACCCTATGGAAGAGCACTACCAGTCAAGAGCTGCTCTTTCTTTTTAGATGGCTGATTTTTATTTTCTTCTTGTTAATTCATTTATTTTATTTTCTAGTCTTTTTAATGAACATGAATCTTTTGGCAATAGTAACATTTAAAATAGCATTTTATTCTTATACACTGTTTATGAGTATAAAGTTGCAAATTAGTCTAGATTTTAAATTGTTTTTTAGCTCAAAATGTTTTGTTGAGCACCATTTTACTTGTAAATTATGACATAATCTAGGTTAAGATCCAAGAACTTTCTGAATCTCTTTGATAGGATTTTTTCAAGTCAAGGATGAAAAGAGCAAAAAAAATAGAAAGTAATTTGCCAAAGACAAACCTGAACCAATAAGGAACAATAATAAAAACATGCAATTAAAAACATTTTCATGTAGGAAATTTAAATCATATTATTAATTTAACCTGAATATAACCTCACAGCAAAATTTTATTTGTAATAACCAAGTTGCTAAATCTTGGGAGAAGTGTTTTATTAAAGACCATCCAGATGGTTGGGACCAGTTCAGCTGGGCCACTAAAAGGGATGGAGGGATGGAGCAAATGACTGATATTGCCAAAGAACGTGTACATGTCAGGCATTGGGAATAAATTCAAAAAGGACTTTAGTTAGCTGACGTGATACTGCAGGGGATAGACAGTTCTGATATTTAAAAACATGACTTAAAAACAACATTGAAAAACTTCCCCAACAGACGTGTTTCTGCTTTTGGTGAGTCTGTTCATGGCAGGGATAGCCAAGTTCTGCCAAACACCAAGCCTTCAAAAAGCCATTAAGTCTAAAATGAGAGGATCTGGTTTAGCAAGATGAGCTTCCAAAAACAAACTACCCAAACTGGCCAAGCAATTCCACAACTAGGTATATATACCCAAGAGAATATTGTTCACACAAAACTTGTACACAAAAATTCATAGCAGCATTATCCATAATAGCCAAAAAGTGAAAACAGCTCAACTGTCCACGAACTAATGAACAGATAAACAAAGTGTGGTATACCCAAACAGAGGAATATTATTCGGCTGTAAAAAGGAATAAAGTACTGATACCTGCTACAACCTGGATTAAACTTGAAAAGATGCTCAATAAAAGAAATCAAACGCAAAAAGCCACATCTTTCATGATTCTATTTTTAGAAAATAACAAGAATAGAAAAATCCACGGAGACAGAAGGAAGATCCCTGATTTGCCAGGGATGGCGGGGGTGGGGGAGGAATGGGGAATGCTGTTAATGGGCAGGGATTTCTTTTGGGGATGACGGAAATGTCGTGGAATTAGATAGCAGAGATGGTTGCACAACATGGTGAACAAACTAATAATCATGGAATTATATCCTTTAAAGTGGTGAAGTTTATTATGCAAATTTTATCATTAAAAACTGTCAGCCAAAAATTAATTTTAAAAATTAATTTTTATTGGAGTATAGTTGATTCACAACGTTGTGAAAAAAGAGTATTTAAATTAAATAAATAAAAAGTAGTTGTTAGCAATGGATAAACACACACATATGTATGGTATAGGTCTTGTGAGGTTCTTTGTCTCTTAGGGTTGTGTATCCCTAAGAGATGTTGTGTACATATGTGTATCGTAGACCAACAACTTTCTGAAAGCAACCAAAAATGTAGGATATTTTAAAAAATTGCCTCATAGGCGCTTCCCTGGTGGTGCAGTGGTTAAGAATCCGCCTCCCAGTGCAGGGGACACGAGTTTGAGCCCTGGTCCGGGAAGATCCCACGTGCCGCGGAGCAACTAAGCCTGTGTGCCACAACAAAGAGCAGCCCCCGCTCAGCTCAACTAGAGAAAGCCTGCATGCTGCAACGAAGACCCAACACAGCCAAAATAACCCAAAAAACACAAAACCCCAAAAAACACCGTTATGTGTACTGTTCAACAGCCAAAAACCACCCAAATGTCCACGAGCAGAAGAATGGAAACACCGTGGTCAGTAACTGCAGTAGAATTTGGACCATCCCACGTCACAGAACAATAAGCATGACTGACCTACTGCTACATATGACAATGGTGGATGGTGATTCTCTCAAATAGAATGTTGAGCAAAAGCTGGATAGAAAATACCACACACTGCATAATCCCACTATATCAAGTTCAAAGCCAGGCAGCACCAATCTAGGGTGGTACAAGTCAGGACAACGGCTTCCCACCCACTAAAGGACTTCCAGCAGCCTACTAAGCACCCTCCCCCCTTCTTCTTCAACCTCATCTCCCACCGCAACCTCCTCTCAGGCCACTCCAGCCACACTGCAGCTGACTGGGCTCGCTCCTGCCTCAGGGCCTTTGCTCTAACTGCTCCCTCCACCTGGAATGCTCTTCCTCCAGGTAACTGCTTGCTAATTTCCACACCTCCTTCAAGTCTTAGTTTCAGTTTCTCGACAAAGTCTGCCCTGAGCACCTTACTTAATACTGCAGCCTGTGCCTTCCACCACCATTACCCCAACTTACTCCACGGCACGTGGCAACTTCCAAACTACTACATGCTTGCTTAATTATAACGCTTCGTGTCATTTTTTTAACACTAGAATACCAGCACGAGGGCAAAAATCTTTGTTGATTTTGTTCAATGATGTGTCCCAGATGCCCAGAACAGTGGGCATTGAGAACCTAGCCCAAGGGGCAGTCATACCTTATCGATGTAGAAGTCAACCTCAGAGGCTGACTGAAATTCACCATCGAGGGCAGAGATGCCACTGGTCCACACCAGGTTCTTCATTTTGTGTTTGAAGACAAGAAGCTGGATTCGGAACTCCTGCTCAGTGAGGTCCAGGAAGCCGGCCAGCTTGGCCACAGGCATGGTGGTGTAGAGCTTGAGGAAGCTGCGGATGGTTGAGAGCTGGGCCTGCTGCTGCACCTCATCGGAAAACACCTTCAGCTGCTGTAAGAAGGGCTCCTTGTGGTAGTTGGGGTGTACGTTGTCATAGTTGGGCACTACAGGTGACAGGAATTTGGGGCAGGAGTAGCTGAAAAGTTCCTCGTAGACCTGTGGGTCACCTTTCTGCATGCGTAGCATCTTGTCCCCATATTTCTCCCGCAGCTGGAGGTGAATGCTCTCATCGATACGCATGGGGTACATGGTGAGGGCGATGGCCAGCAGGGCGTGCATCTGTTCATTCTGCTTGTTAATCTGGGGGTGGGGGGAGAGATCGGTGCAGGGTCAAATGAATGGGTTTTCTGAGGTCCCCACCATCCTCCCAAGTACACTCTGTACAGACCTCCTGACTTCTCCCTTTGTCTTACACCCTTCAGCTAACTTTCCCAATGTCTCCTCCAATCCTCCCTCTAGCTCTACGGAACTTCCGGCCTAGTTCCAGGTCCTCTGTAGTTGTTTCCTGGACTCTTTACTGGTACCTCTGCCTCGGTCTCACCAATCCGCCCTACACATCACTGGCAGGTCAATCATTCCACACCAAGTATGATCAATTCACCCAGAACTCTCTGATGGCACCTAATGCCTCCAGAATAAAGATTAAATACTTCAGCTGGGTCGTGAAGGTCACCCCAGACTCTAACACCCCAATCGGACTGTTCTCCTGCCTTCTAGCCAAAATGATTTATTGTGCCACTACATGACCACACTTCCAAGTCTCAACACCTCCGCTCTGCTTAGAAACCTGCTCCCAATTCTATGCGTGTTTTGAATCCACCCTCCTCCAGGCAAACTGCTTGAGGGCAGTACCCACATGTAACTGATTTTAAACACCCACAGCACAGTGAGCCCTCTAGGCACCGCTGGGGAATAAAAGTGAGACAAAAATCCTGTCCTTATCATCAGGGTGTTAATGATCCTAAGTAATAGGTGTAACAAAGAAAACACTTAAGTAGGCTAGCCATTAAAAAATCATCCTACTGAAAAAGCACATAGAAGAGCAAAATTTTGGAAGGCATTTACCCAAAAACTATTGGCACAGGTGTGTCAGCTGGTCAGAGGCCTCCTTACCATCTCATATTTGTATGTGGTCCTTTGGAACATGCTCTTGGTCCTCTGGATGTAGAGAAGGATGTTGGCAAAGACCCGGATAGCATCCTGGTATCGACGCATCATCAAATATGCAAAACCGACATAATAGTATGTGGTAACCTGGCACTCGGGCACACGAGAATACATGCTCTGTGGAAGGAGGCAGAAGCAGCAGCCATGAATCTCAAGACCAATTCATCCCAGGTAGGATCTGAGAATTGCTGGGGCCTAGTGCCGGCTGAGGTGGAAGCACTGAGAGCTCCCTGCAGAGGCCCTGAACTACCCGGAGGAATCCTGGCTCTGAAGTCAGAGGCTCTGAGTGCAGGTCGTACCACTTACTGATGATGTGACCTGAGGACTCCATTTTCTTGGCTGTAACAGAAAAGGACTGGACCAGGTAACCCTAAAATTTCTTTCAGCTCTAAAATCATCTACACCTCACTTTCACATTCTTTCTTGCTTTCTAGTCCTTGCTTTTCCAAATAGCCCTATAAGAGAAAGGACAGATAAGATACACACACGTCAAACAAAAACGTACCAAGTTTCTGTGGCTAGGAAAACAACCACTGCTAACGTATCATCACCTGTGCCACCTTAGAACTAAGTAAGTCTTTCATTAATTCTTCAGTGCAAGTTGAAAAGTAAAAATCTGCCAGCATCAGTCTGGTTTGAAAACAGAATCAAAAGACTGCTGAATATTTTAAGTGTTGTTAAGCACCAAAGAGAAACCACCTGGTCCAGGTTCAGATTTTCCCTGCAGTGGTTTTCCCAGTTCTTGTCTCAATTTTCCACTGACCTGGGGAGGAATCCTCTTTTATTCTCCGTGAAATCTGTCCTAATAATAGATCAGAGTCGCTCTTGAAGCAGACAGACAGACTTTCTGGCTCTGGGAAGGTGGGCCTGAGGAAACAGGGAATGAATTACCTTCTTGTTCAGTTCGATGTTCTCCAGCACCTTGATGGCCTGGTAGTAATCCCCCAACAGGGAGTGCAGACGCAGAAGCCCCACCAGGCTGAAGTAGCCAAGCATCTTGTAGAGGGAGTGCCGTCCATACTCCCCAGCCACACTCTCAGGGTCACCTGAGAGAGACACACGGACACTGTGAGCACTTCAGCAGAGGCAGTGGAAGGAGGGCAAGCCTGACCCTTGAAGTTTACCCTCAGTAAACTCTCCATCTACTGCCAGTCTCTAAAGCTTCCTGCAATAGGGAAAAACTGCCTTAGAAAGAATACCAAGAAACATCATGCCTGGCCTTATGCTAAGCTTACATTTCTAAGTCACCTAAGGGGTGTGGCAGCCCCCCCCCATCCATACACACCTAAGAATATGAGAGGACCCCTCTCATCAATAAGAGTTACTTGGCAAGGCCCCTCCTTTCAGGAAGTCCATGAGATCAAAGCTATCTTCCTAATAACACTATTTAGGTGTGTTCCTATTTATCTTCCTAAGATACTATTTGCCTTTCTCACTGAGTTGACATTTGCACTGATGGTGCAAAAACAACGCAGGTAAAACTATGGACAACTTAGCATCAATCGGGTAGTGGCACCAAACTCTACTGTCATCACTGTATTCTTTACCACCACTCACCTGCAATAAAAGAACCAGCCACTTCCCTTTCCCCACAAAACCCCATTTTTAATTGACAAAATAACTGATACACAGACTATGAATAGAGACATGGGTATTTTCTCAAAAATGAGTGCAGTGAGCTTGTTAAGATGTCAATGAAAACAACTGGCAGTGTTTGCTGCCAATGAAAACTTGAGCTTTTAAGTAAAAATCAGAATTGCATAAAACTTCTATCTGCCACTATGAACTCAACAGCTCCCCAATGAAGACCTATCTGATAAGGTTGATGGTCAAAGTAACAGATGTGGTTTCAAAAAACTGTATAATTGGGACTTCCCTGGTGGTCCAGTGGGTAAGATTCTGAGCTCCCAACGCAGGGGGCCCAGGTTCGATCCCTGGTTGGGGAACTAGATACTGCGTGCATGCCGCAATTAAGAGTTCGCATGCCGCAACTAAGACCTGGCACAGCCAAAATAAATAAATAATTAAAACAACAACAACAACAAAAACTGTACAATAAAACGTGTCAACTTTCAGAAAATCTTGATAGCTCAATGAATCAGTATTTTACAAAATCACGCATGGGTAAAAAAATTCATTCAAGCTGCAGGATAAACCAATAAACTTTAATGTAACAAAGTATAAGTTCACTGATAAGGCTTCAGATTCCACACTGCAACTAACCTGTATGAAACTACCCGCTGTCAACTTCTGATGCAGAACCAGAGAAGAGCCAGGCTACCTGTAAAGGCTATTGAGTTTCTCTTCCCCGTCCCAATTAAATATCTGTGTGAGGCCAGATTTCCCTCAGATACTTCAACCAAAACAGCATATTGCCACAGACTGAGTGAAGAAGCAAGAGACTCCAGCTCGCTTCTATGAAGCCAGACATTAAAGAGGTTTGCAAAAACACCACTCTTCTCACTGTAACAAGATCTGTATATAGATAAACCTTGTGATTCTTAATCTTTTAAGACTGTAAAGTGGTCCTCACACCAAAAAGTTTGAGAAGTGCTTATCTAAACAAAGGCCCTGGAGAGGGAGTAGAAGTGTTTACAAATGCAGCTCTCAGGAAGTGCTTGTTCAGTCTGTCGGCCAACAGACTGCCAAGCCCAGCAGCCCCCAAATCAGCCGTCGGCTCCTGTTCACACCCAAATACCAAAGAGGAGCAGCCCATCGCTCCTCCGCACTACCCGCGGCCTCTACTCACGAGGCACAGATGGCAGGCAACACTCACCTCCACTTGTGTACACCTCCAGCTGTCGGTTGATGTTGGACTTGTCTACAAGGGAGTGAAGGACATTGAGGACACTGTGAACATTCCAGATTTTGGGATTGGAACGAAGGAAGTCGATCTCCTCCTCTGACTTCTTGGCAGTCTTACAGCGGTACTGACTAAACGACTGAAACTGTTGAGGAAGAAGGGAAACGTGCAGCAGTGGTGTTAACGCCAAAGGGACAGCACAGCGCACAACACGCTACTGCTACCACTTCTCCCGCTACACCAGTCTGTGCACTACTGGTTCTTTCAAAGCCATCTTTGATTAAGCTGTGGATTTGTTCATTACTGACTATGTTACTTATTCCACAGCTAAGCAAAAAGCTCTAAAATGAGAGGTAATTTGTGGAAAAAAACATTCAATTTGGAGTCAAACATAGTCTAAAGTTACTTAATGTCTCTGGGCATCACAGTGCCATCAGCCTGGCCACCAGAATCAGGTGGCTTACAACAGATCTACTCATACATGGTAGAGATGGGGCAGGTACCTGCATGTGTGTCTTCCCTTCCAGAGCTGACCATTAATTCACCTGTGACAGGAACCCAGTCTGAGTCACCCCTGTCCCAACCACAGAGCCTGGACAAGTGTAAGGCACATATAGGGTACATACCACAGCTATTTGTTTGGGGCAGGGTTTCTATCTGGGACCAGCACTGGGCTGGCTCCATCTGTCACCCAGAGACTAGCATAGGAGACCTAGTTACTCTGTCAGAATTAAAAGCTCCCTGGTTGATTTCTGGTGCATACACAGGTTTGGAAACCAGGGACTTAGAATCTAGGTTCTAGATGACCTAAGATTACTTTTCAACTCTAAAATATCATCCTCCTCCAAGAGTGCAGGAAAAAACGTTTCCAAATTTATAATAAACAAATAGTATCGGGGCTTCCCCAGTGGCGCAGTGGTTAAGAGTCCACCTGCCAATGCAGAGGACACAGGTTCGATCCCTTGCCTGGGAAGATCCTACATGCCGCGGAGCAACTAAGCCCACGCTCCACAAAGAGAAGCCACCGCAATGAGAAGCCCACACACCGCAACGAAGAGTAGCACCCACTCGCCGCAACTAGAGAAAACCCACGCGCAGCAACGAAGACCCAACGCAGCCAAAAATAACAATAAATTTATAAAACAAAACAAAGAATAGTATCCAGAATATAGAAGGAATTCTCATAAGCCAAAAAGAACAAGATCATCCAATAGAAAAATGGGCAAAGGATACTGATGATCACTTCGAAGAAAAACAGAATTGGTCAATTAGCAGGGAAAATGCTCAATCTCTTCAGAGAAATGTAAATTAAAATGATTACCATTTCTTTCCTATCAAACTGCCAAAAATTAGATCGATCCCATCCGGTAGAGAAAACTTGCTCTCAAATGCTGCTGGTAGTAGTGTAACTTGACACAGCCTTTTAGGAGGGCAGTAATTCCTATTCATTAAAATCCAAAGTGACAAAATGTTCCATATCTTAATTGTGGTGGTGTATACATTTGTCAAATCTCATCAACTGTACACTTAAAATTGGTACACTTTATTGCACGCAAATTGTGACTCTACATATCTGATTTAATATAATTTTAAGGGCTTCCCTGGTGACACAGTGGTTGCGAATCCACCTGCCAATGCAGGGGACACAGGTTCAAGCTCTGGTCCAGGAAGATCCCACATGCTACGGAGCAACTAAGCCCGTGTGCCACAACTACTGAGCCTGCGCTCTAGAGCCCATGAGCCACAACTATTGAGCCCACGTGCTACAACTACCAAAGCCCGCGCTCCTAGAGCCCGTGCTCCGCAACAAGAGAAGCCACCACAATGAGAAGCCCACGCACCACAATGAAGAGTAGCAACTAGAGAAAGCCCACGCGCAGCAACGAAGACCCAATGCAGCCAAAAATAAATAAACAAATTTATAAAATAATTTTAACAGCGAATATCCTTCAGCCAACAATTCTACTTATAACCATCCCTAGAAATGGACTTTATCTGTAACACATACACCAGAAGAGTGGTACACCATGTACATGGCACAAAAGAACAAGGCAGGTCTCTACACGATGACTATCTTTCCAGACAGTAATTGATGCCTCTGCAAAGGCAAGGAAGGAAGACACTTTCACTTTACCTGCAGTTAAAAAAAAAAAATCTCAACAATAGCAACACATACATATATTGCTGCATCAATACAAATAAATGAAAAGAGTGGTGGGGAATAAGGAGCAAAAAAAAAAAAAAAAAGTTTTGTTTTTTTTTAAATTTTAAAAAAGACAAAAAACAAGAATAAAGAAGAGAGCGGTGGGGAAGAGCCCCTCACCTCACCCCGTGCGGTTTAACTGGTGTTTTCTTCTTAAGCGGCTTCCAGTGCTCTCACTTTTCACAAAGGCTGGCTGGTGGAATCACACCTGGCCCACACTGGACAGTCTTTGTTAGAAGCAAGAGCACTTAAACCCCTTAAGAGAACACCAGTTAAGCCCAGGGAATTAGGATTATCTTAAGACGGATGAAGAGCCTTAGCACAGATGATCCTCGCTGACTTGCTGCTAGCCAACAGGACAGCCAATCTTCTAAGATTACGCCAAATAATAAGCCAAGGAGCCAGAGAGGGCAAACAAGGCCAGTGTGGTTTGTGGCCTTCACTGCACAAAGGACTGAAGCCTGTCTTGAGCAGGAAGCCTCTCTCTCAAAGAGCCCTAGGAAGGTTTCCTCAGCTCACCAACCACAACTTATCAGCACTCTGTACTCAAAGTCTCTTTGATCCGTGGGGCTCAAATAACTGCTTTATTAGGAAACTGATTTCTCCTGAAATACCTAGTAAGAACTGTGCCATCCCTGTAAAACATGGAAAAGATGTTTTTCCAAAATCAATTATTTTATGGTTTTTAGCAACAGCACTCTGAGATAGGTAATTTTTCCCTTTTGATAAAAATGTTCTTTCATTCTGATCCAACATATACTCACATCATTAGCACCACCATCAAGATATAGAATCTTTCTCCTGTAGGCGAGGAAAGTGAGGCTCAGAGAGCTAAGTAACACGTCATCACTACAGAGCCACCACGTAGCAGCCCCCAGACAAGTACCCACTCCTAGCTGACTCCAAAGCCTGGAAACCTGTGTTCTTCCTGCCAGACCACCTCTCAAGGTCAGTTAAGAACGTGGTGAATGTCAGGAGCTCAGTTCTCCAGACTTCTGAGGTCAGAATGGAGCTCTTAGACCTCACTGATTCAAAACTTCAAAACACCACAACATAGAGGCCACTTCCACAGGGTATTTCACACTACCCTAGGGTGGCTATACACCATGATCTTTTTAACAACACAAACAATGGTAACAGCTGCTCCTTGTCTGGACCAGTTATTTCAAATTAGGCCAAGGCTGACCAGATACCTGGTAGATGAACTCATCGATGATATCCCAGAGCCACTGGTTGGGGAGTTCGAGGGGAGCAGGACCATCAGCATCTGGGCAGAAGACCATAGAAAGGTCAGACTCGATCAATGACTATATGCCCATTCAGTAAGGCTGCAGAATGCATTTTGTAATTTCTCTCGTAAAAGGACTATGAACCACAAGACTTCCCCCTCTTCCCACCTGCACACTAAAATCCTGCTAAAAAGAGCTGAAGGCCAAGACGGGTCTCAAAACCTCAGACTCACTGAGAATGTAGTTGAAGAGATTGCAGTAGTTGTAATAGGATTCAAACCTCTGCTCCAAGGAGGGTCCCCCCTGTAAAGAAAGCAGAGAAAGGACACATTTAATCTAAATGCGTTCTACTAATGGCCTGCCACTGACAGTAGAAAACAAATACAGCTGATCCTTGAAAACACAGGGGTTTTGGTCAAAAATCTGTGTATAATCTGTGTATAATGTATCGCTGGCCCTCCACATCTGCAGATCTAACCGATGGTGGATCCTATAACACTATAAATATTTATTGAAAATATCCGCATGTAACTGGACCCGCACGGTGCCAACCCGTGCTGTTCAAGGGCCAACTATATATGAGAACTGACGTCGGCTCTCCCCTTCTTAGCATGTGAGAGCACTCAAGTGACGGGGAAGACAGTTAAGTGCTACAGCAGTTCAAAGGGGCACTGAATACCTCACGCCAATGGTCAAGTTTTATACCAAAAGCTTTAACTGACCATTCAAGATCAGGCATATAGATCTGGCAAGGCAGAGGAGTGAGGGGAAGGTGTTTCAGGAAAAACAGGACTAATGAAGGCAAAGAAGTAAAATCGTGGTGCTTGAAGGTTAGGGAGTAAGGCAGACAATGCTACACTGGGCTACATTGGGCCAGAAATGCAGAGGTCTTACAGTGCCAAACAAGAATTAAGCCAGGGGGTCAGCAAATCCACCATCACCTGTTTTTGTAAATAAGAACCTTAACTGGCACACAGCCACGTGTACTCACTGTCACGGCTGCTACAAAGCTGAACAGATTCGACAGAGACCGTTACAGCCCTCAAAGCCTAGAATACTCTCTATCTGGCCCTGTACACAGCAGGCTGCTGACCCCTGATCTAGACTTCATGTGGCTGGCAACTTAGAACCACTGAAGACTTCTGAGCTGGGGAACAACGTGATGTATGGTGTATTTTGTGATGGAGTAGAAAGAACACTGCCTTGGAGTCTTAGCCCCACTGCTTACTAACTGTGGGGTCTGACAAGGTACTTAATCCCTATGAAAAATGAGATTATGAGGTGAAAGTGCCTAATACAGTAAATTCTCTTTCAATGAAAACCTCCCCCTCCAACTCCCCCCCATCACGTACGTGAAACTGCCCCATCTGGTACCTAGTGAAGAGATCACGGGGTCAACAAACTTCTGCTGAATCTTCATCTACAGACCAGAGGAAAGATCAGAGGTGGCAACCAGCCATACTATGGGTTCTGATGCCACGTTCTGCCGAAAGCCATGTTATACAGGCTGGCTAGATTACTAGCCCAGCCTGCAAAGTACCTGAGCCACAGCATCAATGGTAGAAGAGAATCTTTACTTTCTATCAAATGAGGTAGTCAGAGAGCTCACTGGGATGCCAGAAAAACATGGCCCCCCACATTACTTTGGCAACAAGAACTCCTTCAACTACCGCCACTGGTCGTCGGGGGCTCCTGGGCCAAGGCCAGAGCTCTTGTCAGGTCAAGTCATCCTCAGGGGGGTGAGGGTGAGTGTGAGAAGCTGGGAACTCTTTAGATGGAAATACCCTAAGGAGACTGTGGTGGCAGCTTCTTTAATTTACACACGCACATACACGCTCCAACAATTAACGTGTCAACGTGGCGGATCAGACACTGGATTAGAGCAGCGAGCAAGACAAAGTCCGTGCCCTGCTGGAGTTTACCCTCTAGTGAGGGAAGCAAGCAAAACCCAAGTAAATAAGACAATGTCAGAGAGCGATATGTGCTCTGAAGTGTCACATAGTATGACTAGGAGCCAAGGGAAGGAGGGAAAGATGCAGGAAATGAGACTGGCAAGGAAGTCAGGGGCCAGGTCAAGCAGGACCATGACTAGGACTTGGGATTTTATTCTAAGTATGATGGGAAGTCACGGTAGGATTGTGAGGAGGGGGGTGACTTGATGAGACTATGTTTTAAAAGGATCACCATGGTTACTAGGTTGAGAATAAACGTAAGTGGGCAAGAGTGGAAACTGACACCAGGTGAGCAGTTATGCCGTCATTCAGGCAAGAGATAATAATGCCCTGAACCAGGGTAGGTATGTGCATTTTTAAAAGATACAATGCTATATGCACACCTAACAGACTACAGTAACAGTGTAGCATAACTTTTTTTTTTTTAAGATTATTTATTTATTTAAAAATAAATTTTTGGCTGTGTCAGGTCTTAGTTGTGGCACGCAGGCTTAGCTGCCCCGTGGCATGTGGGATCTTAGTTCCCCAACCAGGGATCGAACCTGCATTCCCTGCATTGTAAGGCGGATTCCTTACTGCTGGACCACCAGGAAAGTCCCTAGCATAACTTTTATATGCACTTGGGAACCAAAAAATTCATGGGACTGGCTTTATTGCAATATGCACTTTATTGCAGTGGTCTGGAACCAAACCTGCAATACCTCCAAGGTATGCCTGTAAACAGTGTAGATAGTATTTTAAGAGACTTAGGGCACTCTAAAATTCAGAAATCAGGAAGAAAAGAATCCAGCAAGTGCCCAAAGTTGGAAGAGTGTGGTAGAAAAAACAATGATGTCACAATAAGACAGGCCTAGCTTCAAAGAATTTTGCCATTTACTAGCTGCACGAATTTGAGAAAAAGCAACCTCTCTGCGCCTCAGTTTGCCTACTTTGCAGGATCACCATGGGGATTAGAGACATGCAGATGTGTGCCAAGTGCCTAGAATTGTGCCTGGCACACAGCAACAGTTGTATGTATTTCTCAGAGGGCAGGAGGCTCAGTGGCAATGCACTGAAGGGAAAAAGCAAGGGCATTCCAAGCAGAGGCATCCGAAGGTACCTGGGAACACACTTTTAGGATGATGTTCTGCAACCCAGTGCATGTGATAAGTGTCCAGTCAAGAACTGTGGGGATAAAGAAATTAAAAAGGATGGACAGGCTATGCAGTGGTACCATTTGCCTAAAACAGACACCCAGCTTTCTGGGTTCTATCATTCCCTCCATCCTTTCTTAAAAGAAAGCTCAGAAAACATGCCAACCACTCTTGGACACTGAACCAATATAAACTAGCAACTGTTTTCCAGGGACAAAAATGGCATAGTTTAAAAACTGCCAGCAACGTTTAGATACTCACACTGACTTTGGCATATATGTGCCTGTAGTATAATTCTTTGTACAGAATCAGAAAGACAGCATCTGAAAGAGATGGCAGAGGGGTGCTTTAGTAACCCACCAAACAACCGGGGTCTTCTGGCAATTTTAGCCCATGGTGGGAAGTAAAGTGGTAAATGTGATTTCAGAAACCAAACAACATCAAAATTCTAACACTTACACCCCAAGAATACATGCAACGAGAAACTTCATTTCCCACTTTATCCTTTCAACCTCATCTTAATCTCATTCAGGCCCGTTTCCCTTCACCACTTAGATATTTTTCCCATACAGTTGCTTAACCAAGACGTAAATACTAATGGCTCCATGGACGGCGATATGACAGGATCAAAATTGCAAATACATGGGGATCTTTGACTTAGACATCCTATTTTAAGGAATTTATCCTATTGATATGATGCAACCATTAAAAAGAAAGAAGGTGGGGACCTCCCTGGTGGCACAGTGGTTAAGAATCCGCCTGCCAATGCAGGGGACACGGGTTCGAGCCCTGGTCCGGGAAGATCCCACATGCCACGGAGCAACTAAGCCCGTGCGCCACAACTACTGAGCCTGCACTCTAGAGCCCGTGAACCACAACTACTGAGCCTGAGTGCCACAACTACTGAAGCCCGTGCGCCTAGAGCCCATGCTCCACAACAAGAGAAGCCACTGCAATGAGAAGTCCGCGCACCGCAACGAAGAGCAGCCCCCTCTGGCCCCAACTAGAGAAAGCCGGCGCGCAGCAACGAAGATCCAACGCGGCCAAAAATAAATTAATTAATTTTTTAAAAAGCGGGGATGAGCTCTTTGGATATCAATGTTGTGCAGAAGTTAACATACAGGTCTGAGACTATTAGCCTTAGAAAGGCCTGCTGGGAAAGCTGGTCCTTGCTTGGCATCTGGGACCTAGATTTCAGGAGGGTTTCCCACCAATCTCATAAGGGTGATCTGCTATCCCTAACAACTGTTTGTGCAAACAACATGGTTTATACTGAACACCTGCTTTCCTTCTGGGAGTCTGGAATTTCAGTACATGCTAGGCAGAGGATGTGCCTACACGACCAGCCCCCAATAAAATGCCTGGACATTGAGTCTGTAATGATCTGCTCTGGTAGCTCCATAGAAAGCCCCACAGCTGTCAGACTGAGTCCTATGAATCCTTCTAGCAAATAATCAAACCTGGGGGGGGTCTTGGGAGTCCTGGAGCTGCAGAATACTCTCCAAAAATATAATAAATTTTAAAAACGGAAAGAAAGAAGCATCTATCTAGTCTTTGCAAAAAAAGGAACAAGTTATTCCTAATTGCTTATATATGCATAGACTATCAGAGGAAGGATAAACAAGAAAATGGTGAACACTCGATGGCTCCAGAGAGAAAAATGAACAACTTGGGATAGAAATGGGAGGGGGATTTTTATACCAAATCTTTTATACTTTGAGTCCTGTGAATCCTTACCTGTTTAAAAACATGTATTACAGGACTCCTATTGTGCTCAACATACACAATATTATATTCTTTATAGGCAAAATATTAAACAGAGTGTAATGTCTGAGCAACATGGAAACACATTTAAGAGTGAGTTCTAGCAAACGTATGGACACCAAGGGGGGAAAGTGGCAGGGGGGTGATGGTGGGATGAACTGGGAGATTGGGATTGACATATATACACTAATATGTATAAAACAGATAACTAATAAGAACCTGCTGTATAAAAAATAAATTAAATTAAAAGAAAAAAAAAAAAGAGTGAGTTCTAGGACTTCCCTGGAGGTCCAGTGGTCAAGAGTCTGCATTCCCAATGCAGGGGGCACGGGTTCAATCCCTGGTCGGGGAACTAAGATCCCGCAGGCCGCACTGTGTGGCCAAAAAAAAAAAAAAAAAAGAACAGAGTTCTAAACCTGAGTAACAATGATACTAATATTTAGTATTCAAAAAACGTTAGCTGTAACAAAAGAAGTGAAAGACTTGTACGTTAAAAAACTACAAAAAAAAAAAAAATAAATAAATAAAAACAAAAAAACTACAAAACAGGGTTTCCCAGGAGGCGCAGTGGTTGAGAGTCCGCCTGTCGATGCAGGGGACACGGGTTCGTGCCCCGGTCCGGGAAGATCCCACATGCCGCGGAGCGGCTAGGCCCGTGAGCCATGGCCGCTGAGCCTGCGCGTCCGGAGCCTGAGGCCTGCGAACCGCAAAACTACAAAACACTGTTGAAAGAAATCAAACACCTAAATAAATGGAAAGACATCCCATGTCCATGGATTACAGGACTTAATATTGTTAAATGGCAATACTCTCCCAAATTGATCTTCAGATCCCACATAATTTCTATTGAAATCCAAGCTGGCTTCTTTGCAGAAATTGACAAGCTGATCCTAAAATTCACGTGGAAATTCAAGGGACTCAGAAGACCCAAAGCAATTTTGAAAAAGAACAACAAAGGTGGAGGACTTACACTTGCCAATTTCAAAACTTACTCCAAAGCTACAATCATTTAGACAGTGTGGTTGGTACAAGCATAAGGATAGACATAGATCAAGGGAATCAAAGTGACAGTCTAGAAATAAACCTCTACATTTACATGATAACAGATTTCGGGAAGTGTCAAGACAATTCAATGGAAAAAGAATGGTCTTTCTGAAAATTGGTACTGGGACAGCTGGCTATCCACATGCAAAAGAATGAAGTTGGCTCTTCTTACTTCACACCATATATAAAAGACACCATCAGAAAGTGAAATGTGAGAGGAGGCCAGAGAGCCCATTCTGGAGCAACTGTAATGACCCCAAAAATTACGGAGGGAAAAGGAAACCAGTCAAGACAAAAATCCCAACTTCAGCTTTCACCACATATGAAACACCTCTGTCCCCTCTTCATCTATTCAGTTTTCATTCAACAAGTTATTTACTAAGGAATTTACTATGTACCAAACCCTGGGGAAATAAAACGGCGAGCAAAACAGACACAGATTGTCCTGAGCTTTCTAATGAGCCTTAGTCATAGGATCCCATCCAACACATGGGACACAAAACACTCACACCTACCGTTGCCAACCTGTGGAGCAATGGTTTCAGCCTCAGGCCAAGGTGTATTCTTGAAAAATCTTTCAGTCAACTTGGTCCAGCTGAAAATCAAGAAAAAATATTCTAGAACTCCAAAACAGGAAGGAGCTGAGAAGAGACAATCCTCATATTTTATAAATAAGTACCCAAACTCCAAAAAGGGAAGAAGTCACGGAAACAGAGCCAGGGCCAGAGCCTCCAAGTCTACAACTTTCCTCAACCCAATTCTACACCCCAGACAATCTTTCTTAATAAGGTGAAACATTTCTTTTACATCAGCTAGGCACCTACCAAGCTCTTCAGGATCATCTCCTGCCTCTGTATCATGAACTCTAGTCATATTTCACTGCTTACTGTTCCCTGACTTGAGAACTACCTTTTAGACACCCCCACCCCCCTCCCTCAGCTTTCCACCTCCCCTTCCACTTCCTGGAGCACTGTGCCTCCTCCCCCTCTCCAAACATGGAAGCAAATCAGTCTATTTGTTGCAGTCTGATGCCACAACAGCCCTCAAGCATCCAATGCAAACACTGCTGCCCAAGATGCTTCACAACCCTACTTCCTTGACGAAGTCTTTCCTGACTATCCAACTCTGATTGACCTGTCTCATTTCTAACGCCCATTACATAAGGGCCGTCCCCTCAAAACCAGAAGCAACCACTCAGAGCTCGGCTCACCCTGTTTTGTGTTGAGAAGTTGTCCAGCACAGTTTAGAAATTAGGTTCTGGTGACAGATTGGACAGGTTCAAAACTCAGCACATCCACTTAGCTAGCTATGAGATTTATCCTTACTGTGCTTTGTTTTCTCATCTATAAAATGAGGAAAACAACAGAACCTACTTCATGGGGTTACTGTGAAGGGTAAATCAGTAAATACAGAAAAAGCGCTCCGAACATTGCCTGATCTATAATGATCATACATATTATTGCTATTATAATTATTGATAGTGATGGTATTATTTTAGGCCTTGTACAAGTTCTGGGCAATGAGTTCAACAAAATAACATGGCCCTAGTCCCCAAAGAATCACAGAAACCCCTCGGGCACTCTCTTTACAGAGAAATGAATAACATCACCCCTTTTTAGAGACTGCATTACTAAGCCAGTCTCACCCAGTAAGAGATCATTTCAGCCAATGGCCCATACCTGTTCTCATAAATGTCCTGAATCTCATACACCTTCTGGTCAATGACATCGCTGGAGACACGACTGGCCTGTAGCTCATACACTTTCTGGTCAATTAAGTCTGAGACAGTTTTGTGGAAATACTGGATGAAATTTTTGATCACTTCAGGGATCACCTGATAGGTCTGCTGTTCATACTGACGTTCATAAGCCAGATCCTGCTTCGGATCTCCTAGAGATTACATACAATAAATACTTCAAATCCACATACAGAACATAACAAAAGGGCAAGGCCATCAGCTAAACAAAACTCAAGTCTATAAAATCGGGTATAATTCCCTTTTAAACACTCAGAAATATAAATCCTCTCCATGTCACTCCCAATCCCCACGGGCCTGTTTGCTCAGAACATTTTCCCACTACTTATTTATTTTATTTATTGAAGTTATTTATTTGCTTATTGTTTCCCGCACCAGAACCTAACATCTATGAAAGCAAGAACCCTGTCTGTCTTGCACCCAGGTGTACCTTCAGGACCTGGAACAGTTATGGGGGGAGGGGGGAACTGTGCGAAGGGCAGTAAGTAGGAGGCACTTAATATTTTTTGAATAAATGAATGACTGCCATTTTCTACCCATATGACTTGGTGCAAGTAACTAAACTTCTCTGTCCTCAAGTTTTCTCACCTGTAATGTTAATTTATGTCTTTGGAGAACTGCTGTAAGGGGTAAATGAAATACTTCACCCCAAGTACCCAGAACAACACATGGCACTTACTAAGTGCTAAATCAAACCAAGTTACTGTAACAACTCAGGAAACATCAAAAGCCTTCCAAAAAAGATTTCACTTGGACTTGGTTTCAATTACTTTAATTTTTCACAACAAGATTTTCTTCTTCGGCTTCAACAAGGAAACCACAGTCAGGACAGTAACCCTTCCCTTCTGAGACTTTGAGGTGGACCATGAATAAGACCTGGTTTAATAGCTTTCCTGGTGAGAGCTAGTAACTGACTCTAAACCTGGACCATCAAGACCTAGTTTTAAGCAGGTGCCCGTCAGAGCTGCTCTGAGACACCCAAAAAGGTGCCAATCCCTAGAAGCTGGCCAGGCAAACCTGTAGACTCACCTGTGTGCATATCATAGTCGCCCGGGTAAGCATAGGGATCGTAGGCAGCCTAGAAACGAAAGAGACACAGACAAGACAGTCACCAGCTCGTGAATCCAAAATGCTCGTTCTAGGTTCTAAGGATACAAAGGTGGGTAAGACACAGTCTCGTTCTTTGAGGAACTCACACGCCTGTGAGAAAAGGGAGAATAAACAGACAATGACAATACCGCGTTACGGCTGCAATAAGGTAGAGCAAAGCACAAGAGGAAGAGGCTGTGGGAATCTGCGGGGCCTGACAAGACTGAACCCAGACCATAAGAAATCAGAGTGCAGTTACAGACACACAGAATCCTATAACTAGCCTCCGTTCCCGGACTTGGAAAAGGAGAGGACCAGGGGACCGGACACACGAGATGGGCGGGCCGAGACGGGCTGATCAAGAGCCGGGAAATGCAGGTGGCAACGGCATGAGGAACGCGCAAGCGGGGAGGCTGGCTGGGGCTGGTCGCGGCCCGCGAGTGCTCCCGGAGACGCCCGGACACCGTCTCCCCGCGGGGCCCAGCATCCAAAGAGCCCTGCCCCTGTCGCGGAGCTCAGCACACGCTCAAGACCAGATTACCTCAGACTCGTAATCGTCTGCAGGATACGACATGGCTGCGCCGCTCGCGGACCTAGGCCGGAAAAAACGGAAAAGGCGGGCCTCGCCTGCCTCTTGACGCCGGAAGTCCATCCCCCTCGAGGCTGCCGGGAAACCGGAAGCTCTTCCGGAGCCGCCGGAAACCTAAGGCAGCCATGTTTGGAAGGGCGAAAGCAACAAACCCATACATTATTCCTCCTTCAAATAGAGGTTCCACAAGGAAGGTGATTCTATAATACTCGCAAAAATTTAGAAATAAACACATTAAATATTTCGGCGTAATAAAGGATGGGCAAAGTAGTTGAAACAAGAAGTAATGCCACTCAAAAGATGGCTGACAGCTTCCTCGGCCGCCCTCTCGCAGGAAGGGAAAATCGGATATGGGGGGGCCTGATCGTGGATTTAGCTGCAAGAGGTTTGCCTGCGGCAAAAAAAAAAAAAGTCTTGATTCGTTCCGCCCTCAAAAGTCTAAACTTACTGGGTGTAAAAGTTGAGGCTTAGTCCAATACAGTGAGAGGGCATTGAGAAAAGGCGCCCGCCGACTTTGGACGTTAAGGTTGGAGCAGGCAAAGATGAAGCCAGCTGTGATGTGAGGAGAGAGTCGTGGGACCCACCCTCTCGTGCAGCCTTGAGCGCTGTGGGTGGTGTTCGGAATCGGGCATGGGGGTGGGTTGGGCTCCTGAAGAAACCCTAGAGTTAGGGAGTGGGTTATAAAACAAACCAACACAAACCGATATGTAGGTCAAGGGCCTTAGTTTAGCCATTTAGAATAGCAGTGCCACGCCCCAACTCCTTGTACCGCGTTTTTGCTTTGCGTTCCCTCGTTGTCTGTTACCTAGAGGTGATAACCGTCGTGGAACTAAGCTTAAGGACCCATCGAGACTCTTCGTCGGCGCAAGGAGTGTAACCCAGCAAGGTGCTCCTCTACTCCGATTTCTCCCCTGTCACACTTCCCCTTGTGTCTAGTGGCGTTTGGGATTCAGCTAAAGGAAATCCTGTTGGGAACATTTGAGTTTAGTAGGATATATTTATGTGACACCCTAACGTGAATAGTTATTGCTGGCCTTCCGTGTGTAAGATACACCTAGCCCGCTGTGATCAATGAGTGTCTTCAATGAAATAAGTATTTAAGGTTAATCAGGGCACTAGAATGCTTGAAATTACCTGAAATTACAGTTAATCTATGACAAAAATTTGATACAGTTTGCCCTCAACTTTGACAACTCCCCAAATGTTCATAACATTACTAGAAAAGAATTGTGAACTCAGAAGAAATTTTTTCTAAAATACAGTAATAAAAAATTTTTGATCTGACATGCTAGAGGAAAGACTAAATTATCTTTCCATTCTCATTGTGGAAAATGATACAAAATTGTTGTTGTCTAAAGAGGTGATCAAAGTTAATGCAACCTTAAAAAGAAAAATGTATTATGGACGTGTTCAAGAAAATTAAATTCGTTTCTGGATTTTGTGATGTTTGTGTTGTCAGCTTTTTCAAATTACAAATTGCAGTTTGTAACTGCAAGATTTCTCCCACAATTTGTGTTGTGATTTCTTGTTCTAAATAAATATTCTCCTTCCTACCTAGTTTTGGTTTTGTCATTTTCTGTTCTTTATTCTTCATGTAAGCTTCAGTCACCAGAAACATGTATCCCTTGTTTATAACCATCTAACATATATTTTCTTTATTTATTTAGGACTTTCTACCTCTTCCAGAATGCATACCCTAACTTAGAGAATAGTAAAGGCTCTGGGAGGACCTTCCTCACTGGCTACTCTTTTTCACTTTCCTTTGTGGATTCCTCCTCTCCAATCACTAAAATAGTGGACTGACCCTCCTCCCTGGGGTTGGTCCTTGGGTCTCCTCTGTTTACCTTCCCTTCCTGGGTGGCTTATCCAGTCCAGTTTAAATATCCTCCATCTGCCATTGACTTCCCACATTTCTATCTCCATCCCAGACCCCACCCATGAAGTGGACTCATGGCCCATGTGAGTACCTGAATGTCTAATAGGCCCTCAAACTTAACACTTCCAAACCAAGCTTCTGATTTTTTTGCCTCAACCTTGTTCCTCTCACAGTTCTCCCCATTTAAGGGCAACTCCATTCTTTCAGTCCCTCAGGCCAAAGACTCAGAACCACCCTTGTCTTTTTTTTTTTTTTTTTTAGATGTTGGGGGTAGGAGTTTATTTATTTATTTATTTTTGCTGTGTTGGGTCTTCGTTTCTGTGCAAGGGCTTTCTCTAGTTGTGGCAAGCGGGGGCCACTCTTCATCGCGGTGCGTGGGCCTCTCACTATCGCGGCCTCTCTTGTTACGGAACACAGGCTCCAGACGCGCAGGCTCAGTAGTTGTGGCTCACGGGCCTAGTCGCTCCGCGGCATGTGGGATCCTCCCGGACCGGGGCACGAACCCGCATCCCCTGCATTGGCAGGTGGACTCTCAACCACTGCACCACCAGGGAAACCCTCACCCTTGTCTTGAGTCTTCCTCACAGCACACATTCAATGCATCTGCCCTTGCCTGGCTCTACCTTCAAAATGTTCCCAGACTCGGGGCTTCCTTGGTGGCGCAGTGGTTGAGAGTCCACCTGCCAATGCAGGGGATGCGGGTTCGTGCCCCGGTCCGGGAGGATCCCACATGCCGCGGAGCGGCTGGGCCCGTGAGCCATGGCCGCTGAGCCTGCATGTCCGGAGCCCGTGCTCCACAACGAGAGAGGCCACAGCAGTGAGAGGCCCGCGTACCGCAAAAAAAAAAAAAAAAAAAAATGTTCCCAGACTCAATTCTCACCACCTTGCCTCTATCATTCTAGTGTAAGCCACTATCACCTCATTTGTATTGTAGCAGATTCCTCACCGTTCCTGCTTCCAGTTCTCCCTATTTGTAGAATTGCATTTGAATGGAAATTTCGGACATTGCTTGGCAGCACATTTAGTCTGCTTAGAAATCCAACTTTGACCTGAGAGCAGCTGGACCCCATTGTAGACTATGAAATGTTTGATCACAGGGTGTTTGATTTTGTAAGTCTCCCTGGTTAATGGAAAACCAGTACTTCAAAGGGAAAGAAACTGTGGGCAGAACAAAGCTCCTGGAATAATTTTACCTGGGAGAGTTGGCTGAGAGGATTCAGCAGCTGAAAAGCTACCCTATTTCTCTTGATCTTCTTTTGCTTGGGATTTGAGGCAGGAAATTCTGACTCAGAAAAGCCATTAGTTATGTTTTATAGTCGTCCTGTGTTCTTCAGCTATGTTCAAATTTCAAGCCCCACTTCCCAAGAATCTCCAGTTTGTTTGTAGCTCATGTACTGTCTGGTTTGTTTCCCTCTCCTGAGATGATCTCAGAAGCCTCTGCTCACTGCCTTTTGGGGCAGGAGTATGTAGGCCTTGAGAGACCAGTAGCTGAGTCTTTACAAATCAGAGCTAGAAGTGTCTTTAGGGATGATCTGGTATAGGAATCCACTAGATAGAAAAGAACAATGTTTCCTGAGTGCATGTTAAGTTGTAGCCTTCTTTCACAGAGAATATTGAAGACTGTTGTTCTTGCCTGCAAATAAATATTCACTTACTTTTCTTAAAACACAGTGCCCTCTCTCTGCAGTCTAAAAGATCAATAGATCAATTCTCAAATTGTTAAAAATATAATTGTCATGCTATATATCTTGATTGGGGTGGTAGTCACCTAAGTGTATACATTTGTCAAAAATCACCAGCCTTGTGCACTTAATCCCCTTGTGTGTGTGTGGATTTTACTGTATATACTTTATACCTCAATAAATTTGATTTAAAAATTATAAGTAGGGACTTCCCTGGTGGCGCAGTGGTTAAGAATCTGCCTGCCAATGCAGGGGACATGGGTTCGAGCCCTGGACCGGGAAGATCCCACATGCCACAGAGCAACTAAGCCCGTGCACCACAACTACTGAGCCTGTGCTCTAGAGCCCGCAAGCCACAACTACTGAGCCCATGTGCCACAACTACTGAAGCCTGAGCACCTACAGCCCGTGCTCCACAACAAGAGAAGCCACCACAATGAGAAGCCCATGCACCACAACGAAGAGTAGCCCCCACTTGCTGCAAAGAGAAAGCCCGTGCACCGCAATGAAGACCCAATGCAGCCATAAATAAATAAATTTATTAAAAAAAATTATAAGTAAAATTAACAACAAATAACTAACCAAAAAACTTTGGAACTTACACAATAGACAAAAGATTAATGCCACTAAGAGATTAAAAATGTAATTCTCCTACCAATAAAGAGTGAGCTTATTTAATCATTAAAGGAAACAACAGTATGACAGAGATGGCTTGAAAAGAATTTGAGAATAGTTATGGGCAAAGGAATGATGAAATACAATTACTAAATTAGATCCAAATCTGTTTCCTGCCCTACAGAATAATAAAACCATAACCTTTGGGGTTATCTTCTCCATTGGACATACAGAAATTATTGCACCTTATCAGTTTCCTAAAAGCTAACTTCTAACTTTACAGATTTATAAAACATCACTGAGTCCTAGTCAATTGTTAGTCAAAGTTAAACTTCCTCAGAGAGTCAGATGTCCCTTATGTGGGTTTATTAGAAATACTCTAGCATGACATTAGGGAGTCACATAATCACTGTATGTCATGTTTTTAGACACTAAATAATTTTCCTCCACACTAGTTTTCATTACTCCACATTTGATAAAGACAAGCGATATTTTAATTTCCTGTTAACTCCATTTAAGAAAAACAACGTCACTGGGAATTCCCTGGCGGTCCAGTGGTTACAACTCCGAGCTTCCACTGCAGGGGGCATGGGTTCGATCCCTGGTCGGGGAACTAAGATGCCACAAGCCGTGTGGCGCAAAGAAAAAAAAGAAAAACAACATCACAAGTATGAAAAGTATGAGGATAGATGGCAATTGTATTTAGGCCTCAATGTGGAGGTAACAGAGAGTAGGAGAGTGGTGGGGACTGCAGCACGCTCCATCTCAAGAGGAGAGTTGCTGTGCAGCTCCAGCCAACTAGTCCTGTATTGCCATATCTTCTGTCTATTTTTTTTGGCCGCGCTGCGCGGCTTGGGGCATCTTAGTTCCCCACCAGGGACTGAACCCCGGCCCTCGGCAGTGAAAGTTCAGAGTCCTAACCACTGGACCGCCAGGGAATTCCCTCTTCTCATTTTTAAGAGAATCTGGAAATCAAAAGTTTTATGTTAAAGCTCTCAGTTTTTATATGTTGGCAACTAGTTCAAATTGCTCTTAAATATTGTGTAGCATACATGGAATCTAAAAAAATGTTTCTGATGAACCTCGTGGCAGGGCAGGAATAAAGACGCAGACGTAGAGAACGGACTTTAGGGCACGGGGCTGGGGGCGGGGAGGCGGGGGGGGGGGGCGGGCGGAGGGGAAGCTGGGACAAAGTGAGAGAGTAGCAGACATACATAAACTACCAAAGGTAAAATGGACGGCTACCGGGAAGCTGCTGCATAGCACAGGGAGGTTAGCTTTGTGACCACCTAGAGGGGTGGGATAGGGAGGGTGGGAGGCAGACGCAAGAGGGAGGGGATATGGGGATTTATGTGTACATACAGCTGATTCCCTTGTTGTACAGCAGAAACTAACACAACATTGTAAAGCAATTATACTCCAATAAAGATATTAAAAAGAAAACATAATAAACTGTGATTTGGGCATAAAAAAAAGAAAATTCACTGATTATTTTGATTAATTAATTAACTTGCTTTAGGTGAATGGGAAGAAATAAAGTACATTTGTGGTATTTTGGAAAAAAAAAGTAACTGTGAATAAAACTACAGAAAGCCACAGCTTTCTTTATCACATCTGAAGCCACGGGAAGGAAGCAGCTGGTGGCATTGAGACAGCAGGGACAACCTGCTTTTCGATCTTTTCTCTTGTGCCCCTGTTGATACAAAGAAATAAAATATAAAACAAAAGCAAAAAAATAAAATACTGTGTAGGCCAACAGGATGAGGGAAAGAATAAAAGGAAAGCCAAGCCAGCCTGAGCCAGTGTCAGTAGCTGACCTAGAACAATACCTTCTGATGGGAAGATTGAAGTCCAAAGAAAGGAAACAGTTGCCCCCAAATCATGAGGTGAGTCACGGCAGAGTAGGACTGAGAACACAAGCTCTTGGATTCCCAGGCAGAAGCTTCTCCCCCAAAGCAACATTACAGGTACTTTCTTTGTCTCCTGTTAAGTGCTTCATGTTCTATTTGCTGATTGACCAAACATAAGTGACTTGTGTATGCATGCTTGCAGCACCCTTAGGTCAAGTTCATGCCAGTGTTATGTGCCCACAGTTGCGTAGGATTTGCACGGGCCCTAGCCTGCATCTAAACTTTTTATAATAAGAACAATAGCTACCATATTTTGATCCCTAATTCTGTACCCAGCTCTGTACTAGGTGCTTTACTCACATTATATTATTTAGTCCTTGTGATAGCCACATGATATAGGTACTACTCTTTTATTTATTTATGTATTTATTTTTTTTGGCTGCATTGGGTCTTTGTTGCTGCGCGCTGGCTTTCTCTAGTTGCGGCAAGCGGGGGCTACTGTTCGTTGCAGTGCGTGAACTTCTCCTTGCGGTGGCTTCTCTTGTTGCGGAGCACGGGCTCTAGGCGCGCAGGCTTCAGTAGTTGTGGCGCACGGGCTTAGTCGCTCCACGGCACATGGGATCTTCCCAGACCAGGGCTCAAACCCATGTCCCCTGCCTTGGCAGGCGGATTCTTAACCACTGCGCCACCCGGGATGTCCGATATAGGTAGTACTCTTACCTTCATTTTATGGATAAGGAAACTGAAGATAAGCAAAGGAAAGTCACTTGCTCAAAGCTATAAACCCACTCAGTTGTGGCTTCAAAACTGGTGGTCTGAGGCTTCCCCGGTGGCACAGTGGTTGAGCCCTGGTCCGGGAAGATCCCACATGCCGCGGAGCAACTAAGCCCGCGAGCCACAACTATTGAAGCCCGCGCACCGCAATGAAGAGTAGCCCCCACTTGCCACAACCAGAGAAAAGCCCACGTGCAGGAACGAGGACCCAACTCAGCCAAAAATAAATAAATAAATATATTAAAACAAACCAACAAAAATCATGGTCTTAACCACTGGGCCACTGTTTTTACTCATTTATTCATTTAATCAGTCAGTCAGTCAGTCAAATAGCTACAACATGCTGGTGCCAGTTGCTGAGCCAGGCATTATGAGGGAATACAACTTCATAGACCCAAGTTCCAGTCTAAAATCCTGCTGGTGAGGCTAACTGGGTCCACATTCAGCCCACATCCCGTTCTTCCAGTCCAAAATAACAAGTGGTTCTTGCAACACACAGAGGGTTGGGCTATGTACTTCAACAAAGTTGATTTAAAAATTAGAAGTAACAGCCACCCCTAGATGTTTAGGGATCCTGTTTAAATTAAAAGATTTCTGACAATGCAAACATCTTTGTAGACCAGATGGTTTGAAGACCCACTGGTAGGAGAAAGACACTGATTGCAAAGACAACTGGGTCAGAATCATCAAGGGTCTTGACTGCTAGGATAAAAGGTTTGGACTTTAGCCTGAGCTCAATGGGCGAGCAGATGCTAGAGATGTGAAGAGAATTGTACTTTAGACAGCAAGTACACCTTTGGTTCTTCACAGAGGGACTGGAGGGATGACGACTATTTTGGAGGTTATTACATGGAAAAAGAGGAGAAATGAATAATAAAGTTATTTCAGGGTACATTCAGCAGGAGTGAGGTATACATATCCAGATGTCACTTAAATTTTCTGGAGGCAGATTTCCAGTAGGCTCTTCATTAAAGAGATCAGCGTGATGGAAAGAGAAGACTTTTCTGGGTTCAAATCCCAGTCCTTCAAATTTCTAGTCCCGTACCCCTGGACAATTCATATGACATCTAGGGACTACAATTCCCTAATCTGCAAAGTGGTTATAATAATATCTACCTGCTAAGACTCTTGTGAAGGAGAACTAAATGGTAAAATACATATCAAGCACTTGGTAAATGGTACGCGTTCAATGTTTATTTCTTTCCTCGGTTTCCTTCTAGCTACAAGTGGAGTTGCCATATGTCCTTCTCCCGCATCGGGCAGAGGAGGAGAGTTCAAATAAACATCCATACATTACAATGATAAACCTCATAGTGGTGTTCTGAGAACACTGCAAAATCTGGAAGTGTTTTTCAACTGTCAGAGAAAGGTTACATTTTCTTTTTGTTTTTCTAATTTTCTTTATTTATTTTTGGCTGAGTTGGGTCTTCGCTGCTGCGCGGGGTTTTCTCTAGTTGTGGCGAGCGGGGGGCTACTACTATTCGTTGAGGTGCGCGGGCTTTTCATTGCGGTGGCTTCTCTTGCTGCGGAGCACCGGCTCCAGGCGCAAGAGCTTCAGTAGTTGCTGCTCGCGGGCTCCAGAGCGCCGGCTCAGTAGTTGTGGCGCACGGGCTTAGTTGCTCTGCGGCATGTGGGATCTTCCCGGACCAGGGCTCCAACCTGTGTCCCCTGGATTGGCAGGCGAATTCTTAACCACTGCGCCACCAGGGAAGCCCAAGATTATATTTTCACTGCATTGAATGACAAGGAACAACTTTTGCCTGGACACAGCCTTCCTCTCAAGACAGCTGGGCCTCCATGAACAAGTCCGTGATCTCTCTGGTTTCAGCTCCTCGTCTATAAAATAGGGATGGTCCTCCTTGCTCACTTTATAGAAGTGTTTGTGGGATTCAGGGTTGTGAAAATTCTACAAAACAGTGCACCTGGGAGGGGTTGCTAAGCTCATCATAAACTGTTTGCGGTACACTTCCGCTTCCGGCTCTGACTTCTCCCATCCCACTTGAGCGTCTCAGAAGGCACCGAGTCTGATTCTGCGTCCAGGACCTAGCACAGAGAATTACCTGGGTCAGTGACTGGCTCTCGGACTCAAGCGTCGGTCGCTCTGGTGTTGAATTATAGAATTCTTTGTAAATCAGTGATCAACCCCAGAGTTACCGAGAGAACGAATGGGATCTATCGCATTTAGAAACTATCACTCCACAGTTCGTGTTGCTAGCGCCACATTTTAACATATTCTCACTTTCCTACTTACATTCTGTATTTGTGGGAAGTTCTGTGTTGTTGTTTTTTTTTAACGGTCATTGATTTACACATTTTCTTATCTCTCAATCCCTTTCCTTTGCCTTCTTCACTTTCCTTTGTGATTGGCTGCAAATCATCTTAACATGACTGGCTAGGGCATCTGCCAGTTATCTTTCCCTTGATCCGATGGGAGAAATGGGGAGAAAAAAAAAGTGTCTTAAACTCCGCTGTTTTATTGGCTCCGCTTAGGGACGTACGGCGAGGACTTGGGCATCTCAAATTTATGATTGGTTCTTATATCCGTCAGTCACGCTGCAGCGAACCAAGTTCTTCGGCCCGTACTACTCCCGTTTGGCTGTAGGGGGTGGGGTTTAGGCTGGAAGGTTCTTCATTGGTCCGGAACTGCCCCGCTTGAGGCCCGAGCCCGACCCCCGTTCGGTTGCCGTGGTTGCAGGCCAGGCCCGCCCGCTTGTCCTCTGACAGCGAGCCTTAGGGCGGAGGGGAGCGGGTCGGTCGGTTCCTCAAGCACGAGGCTCCCGCGGCCAGGCCAGCACGGAGCCGTTGCCATGGCAGCCGCCGCCGGGGGCGCGGACGAAGAGTCGCGCTCTGGCCGCTCGAGCTCGGATGGCGAGTGCGCGGTGGCGCCGGAGCCGTTGACGGGTCCCGAGGGCCTCTTCTCCTTCGCCGACTTCGGGTCTGTGCTGGGCGGCGGCGCGGGGCTCCCGGGCCGGGCGGCCGGCGGGGCCCAGTCCCCGCTACGCTACCTTCACGTCCTGTGGCAGCAGGAGGCGGAGCCCCGCGATGAGCTGCTCTGTAAGATCCCCTCCGGACGGCTGAGGCGCGCCGCCAGGCCCCACCGCCGGCTCGGGCCCACGGGCAAGGAGGTGCACGGTGAGGAGCGCGGCGGGAGGCGGGGCTGGCCCTCGGCTGAGAATCGGGCCCTGATCTCCCCAGCCCGTTCAGGATGGTGTCCTCCGATGTCTGAGTTACGGACCTGGAGTGACCCCTGAGTCCACTTTCAGTACCAATAGGAGAATTATAGCTGCTAAGGACCATGAGTGTAAAAAAAGTAGTCTTCCTGCTCAGAACCAGTCCCGGTGGCTTTTCACATTTGGTAGTTAGTGAATAGAAACTTTTCCTGACTCCAGGTGTTTATTTGTAGATAATAAATGGGATACTGGAGAATATTATGATATCAGAGCCAAGTCCTACCAACTTATTTCTTTAAATGCACAGACCTGGATTGGACTTTTCTATCTCATTTAGGTCTTAGGCAAACTACAGAACCTTTCACCTTTAGTTTTCTCATCTGTAGAATGGGTATGGTATGCTTTACAGGGACGTTGCCAGAGTTATTAAGTAAGGTAAGGAATATATAGTTATTATTCTGCCTTTGTTGTGTGCCAAACACTGTTGGGTGGTTTCTGATCATTTCTGATCCTTGTCATAACTCACTGAGATCCAGATACTGTTCCCATTTTACTGAAGGTGAAACTGAGGTTCAGAGAAATTGTCTTGCTCCAAGTCACATAGCTGGAAATTGGCTATGCTGGTATTAGAACTCCTGCTCTGGTACTTCTACCATATTGTCTTTTACATTTTATGGATGCCATGGAAACCAACACCCTGAAAGTTTTAAGAATGGGGACTTTTAGGGGCCCTTTAATACCTACTCATATCTTAGTGGTGTTATGAAGATTAAATGAAAATTTGAAAGTGCTGTATGAATGTAAGGAATCGTTATATATATGAATTGCAATTTTTGTCCATTTCTCTGATGATAAAGGCATTGCTTTCTATTAGCCTCTAATATACAGGTAGTGTCATTGTGGAGAAAAAAGCTTCTCCATAGGAATCATCAAATTTAAGTAAGTCATTTGGGAGTGCTCTGTTTTGAAAGAGGATATAAGATTATCTGTGTAACCAGCTCACAGAGCGCTTCCGTGTAAATCACCTCATTTGGTCTTTGCAACAACTCAGGCCTGTCAGGAAAGAGCTCAACCTTGTTTTGCAGGTGATAGACCTGAGGCCCAGGGGGTTAACTAACTTGTTCACGGTCACCCAGCTCCGACGAGTGGCAGAGCCAAGATCTGGCTCCAAAGGCCTTGGAAGATTTGCTACAAAATGTGGCTTTTGCACCAGCTGTGTCACCTTTCAGGTTTCTCCTGGTTCCCGGGGTAGTGTCACTTGTATCCTGGCCCCTTTCTTTCTCTTTAGATGCCATTGTGGCTGAGTGGTGGGTAGCTAGGAAGCCATCACTTTTTGCTTCATCATGGCCGTTGCTGGTTTGTTTGTTTTTTTAACTGGCACTCTTATTGTCTTCACAGCTCTAAAGAGGCTGAGGGACTCAGCCAATGCCAACGATGTGGAAACAGGTGAGTGTGCGGAGTGAGTGCAGCTCCCTGGTCTGGTCGGGGAAGGAAAAATCCAGGTAACCGATACCTGGGAAGACAGTGCTTGAATTCTGCTGGCTCACCCCTAGGACCAGGCTCGCTGTACTTATTGTATAACTGCAGTCATCTTGCAGATGACAAGTCTGGCTCAGATGCTCACTCTTCCCATGCTTCCCTGTCACCCTGTACTTCCTGATGTCATAGCGTTTATCACTCTGTGGGCTCCATGGTGGTGGGGACCATGTCTGCTTTTGTATCCCTGGCACCCAGCCGCAGAGTAGGAGCTTTTTGGAACTTGTGGTTAATGGGAATGAATAGTCAATTTGAAGTGCCAGGAGAGCCACCACCTTCAACTGCTCCCTGAGGCCTTGTGGTAGTTGGGTCAGTGGTTCTCAAACTTCAGTTGACAGAACATCTGAAAGGCATGGGAGAGGCTCCTAGCAGGACACCACTTTGTTTTTTGTTGTTGCTCTTCACCATTTGCTAGCTGACAGGGCAGTAGCAGCATCAAAGCTACAAGACAAGCTATAGGAAAAAAATTTTAATTGTGTCCACTGACTTAATTCTTTCTGTGAATCAGGGAAAAGTGGTATATGGGTTTTCTTTGGCTGCTGTAACAAATTACCACAAAGATAATGTAAAACAACACAAGTCTATCATCAGACAGTTCTATAGGTCGGAAGTCTAACACAGGTCCCACCAGGCTGAAATCAAAGTGTCTGCAGGGCTGTATTTCTTTCTGGAGGCTCAAGGGAGATCTGTTTCCCCGCCTTTTCCACCTTCTGAGGCCGCCCGCATTCCTTGGCTCGTAGTCTTCTACCTTCATCTTCAAAGTCAGCCGAGGGATGAGAGCCTGTTTACAGCAGGCGTGGAGAGAAGGTCGTTCCCCTCAGGGAGCTGGGCGTTAAAACACAGGCCTAGAGTGGGTCCCTTATCCCTGGCAGAGCATAGTGAGCAGGGCTGGGAACTGGAGGGCTTTTCAGCGCTCTCCACTTTTATCTCTTTTCCATGTGGAATATTTGGGTAGCAACCTATATAGCTTTTCAAGGAAAGATGATGTGTTCTCTTTTTAATATCTTGAGTGTGTGGCCAGAGAATATTTCAGTTATACTTCCATTTCACAGAAAGTCTAGTTTATCTTTTTTTTTTAAATGGGTTTATTTTCTTTTATTTTCTTTCTCACATTTATTTACTTATAGATTTATTAATTAATTTTTTTTTTTTTTTTTGGCCGCGTTGGGTCTTAGTTGAGGCATGCGGGATCTTTTGTTGAGACGCATGGGCTTCTCTCTAGTTGTGACGTGTGGGTTTTCTCTTCTCTAGTCGTGGCATGCAAGCTCCAGGGCAGGGCACGTGGGCTCTGTAGTTGTGGCGCACGGGTTCCAGAGCACATGGACTCTGTAGGTTGCAGCACGTGGGCTCTGTAAGTTGCGGCCTGCAGGCTCTCTAGTTGAGGCACGTGAGCTCAGTAGTTGTGGCGCTCGGGTTAGTTGCCCTGTGGCATGTGGGATCTTAGTTCCCTGACCAGGGATCGAACCCACGTACCCTGCATCGGAAGGCAGATTCTTAACTACTGGACCACCAGGGAAGTCCCTCTCTCTTTTTTAAATTGAAGTATAGTTGATGTACAATATTATATAAGTTACAAGTGTACAGTATAGAGATTCACAATTTTTACAGGTTATACTCCATTTATAGTTATTATAAAATACTGGCTATATTCTAGTTTATCTTTTTTTTTTAAATTTATTTTTGGCTGCGTTGGGTCTTTGTTGCTGTGCACGGGCTTTCTCTAGCTGTGGTGAGCAGGGGCTACTCTTTGTTGTGGTGCGAGGGCTTCTCATTGTGGTGGCTTCTCCTTGTTGTGGAGCACGGGCCCTAGGCATGTGGGCTTCAGTAGTTGTGGCACGTGGGCTCAGTAGTTGTGGCTCGTGCGCTCTGGAGCGTAGTCTCACTAGTTGTGGCACACGGGCTTAGTTGCTCCACAGCATGTGGGATCTTCCTGGTCCAGGGCTTGAACCCGTGTCCCCTGCATTGGCAGGCGGATTCTTAGCCTTTACGCCACCAGGGAATTTCCACATCTAGTTTATCTTGAATCAGATGTCCACATGGTGGTTTTATTATTTTGGTGGAAATGCTGCAATTTTCCATTCAGAGTCTGTGACACACCCATCTTCAAATCTAAGCGGCTCTTAGATTTACCAGGCTCTTGCAGGACTCTGACAGCGAAAGTGGCTGTATATTAGCCTCTTCATTCCTTTTCCTGTATGGTTAGCATTTTGTTTAATCTTTCTCTGCATGTTTGTTGGTTTTTTTGGTATAGGTTAGCAATTACAGTGGATGTAAAATTTATACCCTGCTATCGTTAAATCGTAAGTGCCTCTCTGTGAATTCATAATCCTTTAAAAGATTTTAAATGTGAAAATAATATGTGCATTTAAAGTGTTTTGAAAATTAGAAAAATCTTCATGAAAAACATCCTTAATGTCAGCAAAGGAATCTCTGTTAATATTTTGGCGAATATCCTTCCTGTCCTTTTTCCTATGCAGAGGAATTTTCTTGAAGGGCTTTCAAACTGTGCTGTATACACAATTTTGTAGCCCGCATAATGTTTTGTATATCATAAACATTTTTCATAGGCTTCATAACCATTTGTTTTTTCAAAACAGAAGCGTTATTTTTTCCTATTTATAGAATGAATATGTAGCTGTACAATTTTTTTGAAGCTTATAAAGTAAAAAGTAGAAATCACCTTGCAATTCCAGGCCTCAGTTACGACCACAGTTTATAGTGGATGCACATGATGCCTTCAGAGGGACAAAGCAAGAGTTATTTAGTCAGTCACATGTTTGCACTCATTTCCCAGGAATGGGGCTGTTACATCAAAGGATACGCCCATCTTGATGGCTTCTGACAGATGTTGCTAAAGTGCTTTCCATAAAGACTGTAGCTGCACAAATCACAAAACTGGAACTGACTATTTTAGCTTTGCTTTATCTCTTGGATACTGGCTCTCGTTTGGTGACGAACACGGAGGTGACTGGAAGCTTCTCCTTCTCCTCCACTCTCATAACCCTTTCCCACCACCTTCATTCGTTCATTTATTCAGTCAGTCAGCAACATTCGTGGAGCAGGGCAAGTCATATCTGGGTCCAAGATATTAAGAAACAAAACAAAAAAAACCTACAGAATAGTTGGAGAAGAAGAGTATAAAGCAACACCACTTCTAAGAAAAAAAAAACAAAAACCCGAGGAAACTGAAGTCCTGTATTTAGTTGGAGAGGTGTAAGTTCTCGAGCCAGAGAAACCTGGGTTCCTATCCCAGCTTGGCCTCCTGTTGGCTTGGGCTGGAGTCTGTCTCCTGATCTGTACCATGGACGTGATACTGTGCTGAGTGGTTTGGCAGTCAGGTACCTGACGCCTGGCTGGTGCTCCGTCTACAGTCGTAGTTACTCTAAAAGAGCACAGCATATTAATGTGAGAGTAGCAGGATGAACAGGGCACTATGGGGACGCAGGAGAGGGGGCAGCTCACTCAGCTTGAGGAGATGAGAGAGATTCACAAAGCAGGAGACACCTGGATTCCATTTGGAAGGGCTCACGTCCTTGAGGGGTTTGCTGGGGGGTTACTAGAGCATTTTGTTTCTTGCTCTGAATGATGTTTGGTAGCAATTTCTGCCTTTCAGTGGACGTGGGCGTGTAATACATAATGCCTCACATTTTATAATGGCTCTGTACTTTTCAAGGACGGAATTTCTCATCCATTATTCTCATTACAGCAACTCTGGAGGTTAGCAGGGCAGAGATTCCTCCCATTCGCTGGTGAATGGGGGCCTAAATCTAGGCCTTCGCACTGCCCCATGCTGTTGGCAATGAACTCCTTTCCTTTTTGCTTAGTTTAGCCTGGGACTTGGTCTGTGTGGCAGAGCCTGTGCTCCGTCCACTCTAAAGGGCTGCCTCCTGGGAGCAAAGTAAGAATCAGCCCACAGCTCACTCGGCTGTGTCCAGCTGGAACGGATGTGCAGCCAGATGCAGGGAGAGGGGCGGGGCCAGAGTCTACGCCGGGGATTTCCATGGCTCCCAGATTTCTGACCCTGAGGGCCGAGATTCTTCTATGATGTTTTATCCCTAGATACGTAGTTTGAGCACCCAGAATACGGGCCCTCAGTTGTGCCCTCAGGAGAACAAGTCCCTTGTCATGGCAGTCCCCATGGGGCCAGCATCTAGGAGGGACTAGCTCTCCCAAGCATTGTCAATGCCTTGCCTGGAAGGGCCCCTGAGCATCCCCGTCTATGCCCCGGGGCTAACACTGCCGCTCTCTCCACTTGCTCCCTCTGTCTTCGTGGTGCCAGCGCGGCAGCTGCTGGAAGATGGCGCGGATCCCTGTGCAGCTGACGACAAGGGCCGCACAGCCCTGCACTTTGCTTCCTGCAATGGCAATGACCAGATTGGTGAGTCCTGGGGAGGGGGACGGGGAGGGAGGGAGGCTGGGCGAGTAGCATCACTTCAGAGGGGCTGGGGGAGGATCTGCCGTCTGCTCAGCCGGGTGCGGGATATAAGGAAGACCCAGCCCCTCTCACTCCTTTAGCCTGTGGAACTGGCACTGCCAGACCGGGCCAGGGGTCCACCTGGGGAAAGAATATGATTGCCTCTGAGGTCGGACCAGTCCTTCAAGACGTTCACGCAACATTTACTCAGTGCTAAGGGCAGCAGCGGGACAGCCCCCCCTTTTTTATAAGTTTTTTTTGGACGTGGTATAACTTATAAACAGTGAGCTTTCTGTGTGTATACACTGCTGTAACCGCCTCCTGGATCAACATATAGAATATTTTCAGCGCCCAGCAGCCTGCCTCATGTCCCTTCCAGTCCTTACCCCTGCGTGGACCTTGATCACCATAGATTAGTTTTGCCTGTTCTTCAATTTCACATAAATGGAAGCACAGAATATGCACTCTTTTGTATCTTGAATTCTTTCACTCAAAATTATATCCTTGAGGGACTTACCTGGTGGTCCGGTGGTTAAGACTCTGCGCTTCCAATGCATGGGGGAGGGTTCTATCCCTAGTCGGGAAACTAGGATCCCACGTGCTGCGTGGCCAAAAAAACAAGAAAAGGAATTACATTCTTGAGACTCATCCCTGAAGGTTGTGAGTAATGGTAGTTCTTTGCTCTCATTGCTGGCTGGTGTTTCATCGCGTGACGGACCACGGTTCACCCGTTCTATTATTGATGGGCATTTGTGTTTTTTCCAGGTCTGGACTATTAGGAGGAGCAAAGCTGCTAGGAACATTTTTGTACATGTGACTTGATGGATATAAGCACTTATCTGTGTTAGAATTGTTGGGTCACTGGGGTACACACATGTTTAGCTAGTGTGTACTACCGAACTTTTCCCAAAGATGGTTCTACCCATATACACTCCCACCAGCATTGTGAGAGAGTTCCACGTTTTCCCACATCCTTGGCAATGCTTGGTATTATCTCTTTTAAATTTTAGCCCTTCTAGTATAGTGGTATCTCCTTGTGGTTTAACTTGCGTTTCTCTGATGGTCAGTAATGTTGAGCACATCTTCAGGTATTTATTGGCCATTTTTGTATCCTCTTTTGTGGAGTATCTGTTCAAGTCTCTTGTCCATTTTTTTAACAAGTTGCCTATCTTTTTCTTATTGATTTGTAGAAATTCTTTATATATTCTGGATATAAATCATTTATTAAATATAAATGACTTTTTCTCAGCTTGCCTGTTTGTTCTCTGAATGTTCTCATTTGATGAACACAAGTTCTTAATTTTAATTTTATTTATTTATTTATTTATTTATATTTGGCTGCGTTGGGTCTTCGTTGCTGCACATGGGCTTTCTCTAGTTGTGGCGAGCGGGGGCTACCCTTTGTTGCAGTGTACAGGCTTCTCATTGCGGTGGTTTCTCTTGCTGCGGAGCACAGGCTCTAGGAGCACGGGCTTCAGTAGTAGTGGCTCGCAGGCTCAGTAGTTGTGGCGCACGCGCTTAGTTGCTCCACGGCATGTGGAATCTTCTGAACCAGGGATCGAACCTGTGTGCCCTGCATTGGCAGGCGGATTCTTATCCACTGCGCCACCAGGAAAGTCCCACAAGTTCTTAATTTTAATGATTCCAATTTATCAATCTTTTCTTTTTTATGGTTAGTATTTTTGTGACCTGTTTAGGAAATCTTTGCCTGTCCCAAGGTTATGAAGATATTCTCCTGTTCTCTTCTACAGGCCTGACTGTTATAGCTTTCACATTTAGGTCATGGTCCCTCCTGAATTAGTTTCTGTATATGTTGTGAGGCTCAGATTGACCTCCTTATATGAGTTAGTCTGCCTGCACATCCATCTGGGTAATTGGTGAGCCCTGGTGATACCACAGCCCACCCCTGATGTGACCTAGAGACTCGTAAGGAGGGGGTGCTCAGCATCTTCTATTGGCCTAATTCCCACTATGGTGCTTGGCTGTGGAAGGAGCAGAAAATGCCCTTGAGAGCCTTCACTAACAGCCACTGCTATTGGGAGAACTTTCTTTAACCCCTAGAGTCTCAGTCCCGTAATACGTGCATAGGCCAGGGGGCCCTCCCACAATCCTCAGTTCCTGGCCCTAGAGTCCTGCACATGAGCCTTAGGGGCGAATGAGCCAGTGAGTGAGTGAATGAAACAGCGTGGGGGACTGTGTGAGCTTTCAGTGTCCCCCACTTTGAGCGAGCCTCTTTAGCTAGGTTACAGGTGGGGTTAGGGTGCTGCTCATAGAAGCCCCCAACAGCTCCTCTTGGGTTTTCCTGTTTCCAGTGCAGCTGCTTCTGGACCATGGAGCCGACCCCAATCAGCGAGATGGGCTGGGGAACACACCACTGCACCTGGGTAAGTGCCTGGCAAGCTGCCAAGACACCCTTCTCTGCAGCACAGACAGGCTCCTCTGATGGAGAGCCTGGGGTCCTGCAGGCTCCCAGCAGGCTCTGCTATCATCTGGGGGGAGCCTGAGCCCCCAGGGCCACGCTCCCCTTGGGCTGTGTCCCATGGCTGTCCCCATCCATCACTAGTTGGCTGTGCCCTGAGCAGAGCTGACGCAGCAGCAGCTCTGTTAGTGGAGGTTCCCGCCTTGCGGCTCACTCACACTGTGGCTCACGGTGAGGCAGGTCCCGTCTCCAAGCCTCAGTTTCCCCAGGTGTACAGGGAGGGAGTCGGATTTGATCACCGAGTCCCTCCCAGTTGCTGCCTTGGTGATGCCTTCTCAGGGGGCGTGATCTGGCATCGGGACCCTCAGAGACAGTCCTGCTCCTCTGGTGGGCACCCAGGCCAAGCCCCAGTGGTCCTAGACTCTCAGTCCCTGTTTTTCTCCCTCAGCGGCCTGCACCAACCACGTCCCTGTCATCACCACACTGCTGCGAGGAGGTGAGTGGTCTCCTCCCCTTCTCCCTCCTCTCTCCCCCTCACCCCCAGCATGCTCACCTCTGCCTGCTCCCACAGGGGCCCGGGTAGATGCCCTGGACCGAGCGGGCCGCACGCCCCTGCACCTGGCCAAGTCGAAGCTCAACATCCTGCAGGAAGGCCACTCCCAGTGCCTGGAGGCCGTGCGGCTGGAGGTGAAGCAGGTGAGCGCCCCCCTCAGCTGAGCTGTGGCCCCAAGCAAACCCTGGGCAGGTGCTGCCCGAACCACAGACATGCCCGCCTTCGGCACCAGGGCTCCTGGGTGGCTTCACGCGGACCCCAGCTGGCACCTGTTCCACTGTGCCCCTCGGCAGCAGCATCAGGCCGCTCTGTGCCTCCCAGCACACCCTCAGCCCACCCTCTGGTTTCAGATCATCCAGATGCTGAGGGAGTACCTGGAGCGCCTGGGGCGGCACGAGCAGCGGGAGCGGCTGGATGACCTCTGCACCCGCCTCCAGATGACAAGCACCAAAGAGCAGGTGAGCCGCAGCTGCAGGTCCAGACCCAGGCCCTGGCCGGAGCCTCAGGGCCAGCCCACCCCTGCTCTGACGCAGGAGAAAGGCGTGGCTGCAGGCAGGCCTGTCGCCCACTGTGGACCTCAGAGCCTCTGTCCACTTCCTTTGAAGCTGCCCTGGCCCTTCTCTCTGGGGCGGTCTGAGACCACCTGGCAGCAAGGATTCAGCCTCAGACAGCAGCTCCCTAGTCATGGTGAAGCCACCACATGCCCTGCGGGGAGAGACAGTGTCTGCCCTCCATGCCTGTGGTGCTGCTGGGGGGACCCGGGGGCACCCCATAACAGAGCCTCGGTTTCATCCCGCAGGTGGATGAAGTGACCGACCTGCTGGCCAGCTTCACCTCCCTCAGTTTGCAGATGCAGAACATGGAGAAGAGGTAGCAAGAGAGGCTCCCTGCCCTCCCGCTCCGCCACTCTCCCCCGCCCCACTGCCCTCTCATTACAAAGGAAAAGCCCGGTGCCTGGGACTTTGTCTGCCGAGGCCTTCGCCCCCAGCTGCTGCGAGGCAGAGATGCTCTCTCACTGACCTCAGCGCCACTCCCAGCTGCGGTCTCCATCGTCCCTGGAGGCCGGGACAACAGCCCACAGCGTCTTCCTTTGGCTCCCACGGCGCCGCAGCCACGCCTCACTCAGCTCTGGCCGACGCGCTATCCTAGCAGGCCTCACTCGTCCCATGGCCTCCCTGGCATCCTCGGCAGGCCCCAGACCCTTCTCTGTGTCTCCAACCGTGGGCTCGTTGTGGCCAGCAGGATTTGGCTTAGGGCAGGCACCCTCTGGCCTAGGGGGCTTCTGGGCTGGCCCCGCACCTCTCACCAGCACTTAGATTTAGGCTTGTCACCGGACTTTCAAGGAGACATGGCAGTGAGTTTCTCTGGTTGGAAGGAGGGGGTTGGTGAAGCCTAGACCTTAGAAATACAAGGTTAGGAAGGGCCCGGCTGAACCCAAAGCAGGTAATCCCCAGCCCTTTTTCTCCAAATCATTGAAACACCAGCAGGGGGTCGCCATTCTGCAGCCTAGTTGTAGTAGGTGGAGGAGTGGCCCCTAGGATGGCCATGTACTAATCCCAGGAACCTGTGAACATTACCTTATATGACAAAAGGGACTTTGCAGATGTTATTAAGTTAAGGGTCTTTAGACAAGGCGGCTGTCCTGGATTATCCAGGCCGGCCTGATATAATCACACGGATCCTTATTAGAGGGAAGCAGGAGCTCAGAGAGGAAGCAGGAGATGTGGTGACGGAAGCAAGAAATCAGAGTAACTCGAGGAAGGGGTCACAAGCCAAGGAATGCAGGCGGCCTCCAGAAGCTGGAAAAGGTGAGGAAATGGATTCTCCCTTCAGAGCTTCCAGAAGGGACCGGCCTGCCGACACCTTGACTTTAGCCCAGAGAGATCTCAGATTCTGACCGCCAGAACCATAAGAGAATAAATTTGTGTTGTTTGAAGGCCCAAAAACTCATTGCAAAGAAGCCCCACCCCGCCACCCCCTGCCACTTCTGCCCCGACAGGAGCAGACATTATTGCCCTTGGGGCTCGAACACGCCGAAGGCGGCGCCCCCTCCTGGAAGGGATCTGCCACAGCAGGAAGCCTGAAGGGAGGGCCTGCTGTGCCCAGCCCTCTCCCAGGAACCATTCGACTGCAGAGTAAAGACAGACTTTTTCCAGATCGGCAGTCCCTGTCTGCTCTGGCTCTGCCCCACCTTCCCTCTCACCCAGTTGGCATCCTGGCTGCTTTTCAGAGGAGGGGAGCTTGTCTCCCAAATCCCAGCTCGATCAGACCCGAACTGAACTCATGGGACCCAGCTGTTCCCCAGACCCTAAGGATAAAAAGGGTCTCTCTGTGGGGCTGAGGTACAGGCCCGGGGCTGCCTCCAGGACTCTGGGAGAGGGGAGGCTGCAAGCCCCACCAGGTCGCCAGGGTTGGGGAAGGTACCCTCCCCAAGACTGGGGAGAGAGGAGGGCAGAGGAAGCAGTAAAGTGTGTCCATGCAACACAAGCCGCTGCTGTGAGCAAGGTGGCTGCGGGCCGGCCGTGTGCCAGAGGAAGGTGAGGAGCCACCTGTGAGTGGGACAGGCGGGTGTGCGGGGCGGCCTTTCTCCCTTCCTTCCTGCCCACGCGATTAACCCCCGCAGGTGAGCCTGCCCACTCAGGCCCAGGGGGCACATTAGAGCTTGCCCTCCTCTGGGGGCTCTGCTGGGGCCTGTGCCTGGACACAGCCCCGCTTTGCCCCTGGCCCCAGGGGTGGGGCTGAGCAGGGAAGAGCCCGGGGCAGAGGAGAAGCAGGATGGGAGGGAAGGGACCTCAAACTCCGTGAGCTTGCTTCTCTGGGCCTCCCTCCAGCACACCTCCGGGGCTGATCACCCTAGAGACCCTTGAGGCAAGGTTTCTCAACCTCAGGTCTAAGGGGTTCAATTAGTGGGCCATTAGAGAGGTATGAACCCCCTGAAACAATGCAAGATTTTGTGTGAAGAGTATGCATGTACTGATAAAAGGGTCTATAGCTTTTATTCTGAGCAGGGTCCACATTCAGAAGAGGTTAGGATCTCTTGCTGCAGAACTTTGGGAGCAGATAGGTGAGAGGCCTGCCCAGGGCATCCTGGGGACTGCCTGGGCACTTCTGGGACCCGTTATCCCCTAGGGCAGCCTGCTTTCTATTGGCAGAGCTGAGGAGGTGGGGCGTGCTGAGACTTTGTGAAATTGCCCTGAGATGACTGCGCATTTCTAAGATAACTAACCTGCCTCGGAGACTCACGGGCTAACCCCTAACAAGTCCTTGGCCTGGACCAAGCCATCCCCACCTGGCAAGTGGGGCGCCTCCCTGCAGCATCCTCCATCCCTGTGGTGCCCCGCCCACCATCCCTGGCCCTGTAGCCATGTAACTAGGAGAATGACCACTGGGGCAAGCGAGGGGGCCATTATGAGCCCCACCCTGGCCGTACAGACAGTGAACAAAAGGCTTGACAGATGAAGGTGGCTTTGGGGCCAGCCATCAGACACTTGCCAGACGGCCAGGCAGCTAGCCAATCTGCCTCGATCCTTTTGCGGCCAAGATTTTTCCTGCAATCCCAAACCTCTCTGAAGATCCAGCCAGTTAAAGTCAGCCTGACATTAGGGTGAGTCAGAAAACACACAAGTTGGCCCTGAGCAGACTGGGCTGAGCAGGGCAGGATGGAGAACTGGACACAGCAGGATGGAGAGCTGCCCACACGGGAGTTAGCTCTGTTACTAGCTGCTCTGGGAGCTACCGAGTTGGTGGGGGGAGCAGGGAGGGGGCCGGGGGGGTTGGGGGGGCAGTAAGAAGAAGTCCTGTTCGCTGATTTCCCCGGCTGGGTAGGGTCCTTTGCTTTATACCTCCCATTTCATTCACGTTGGAAATACCTATCAAGCACTTGCCATGTGCTGGGCAATGTTCCAGGTAGGAATACAACAGGGAACAAGAAAAGCAAACTAAAATCCCTGCCTTTGCCCATGGCAGACGGCGGTAATGCCTGGGGGATGTTCACAACTTCTCCCAACCATGCTGTGAGATAACTGGCCTTGCTGGTGCTTTGGACGGGTGAGAAAATGCAGGTTTGCCAGGGTGACCCAACCAGGCAGCTGGGCTGGACCCTGGACCCACCCCCAAAGCTCGTGCTGTTTCCACCACACCTGAAATTAGAGCTTTCTCAGAAGCAGAGTTTCCTAAAACTGAGGGCGACAACGTTTGTTGAGCTCCTACTGTGTGCCAGCAGGCCCTTTACACAAGCCCTTTTGATTTAGTGTTTGCAGCCAAAAGGGTGGCCAGTGCCCTTGCCTCCACTATTTTATAGATGCAGAAGATCGAGGCTCAGGCGGAGAGCAACTCGCTTGAGGTCAGACAGCAGCGCAGGACCCAGCCCAGCCCAGGAACCTCTGCCCAGGTTCCCAAAGTGCCAATGTCCCCCGTGCTCCTGAGACACAGTAGAAACCGATGGACCTTACTGAGTGAATGTCTCTGTCCCCGTGCAGGGAGGGGTGGGTCCTTTCCTCGCTGAGCACATTGTACAGTGTGCTCAGTGGACAAGGCCTGCACCTGGTCACCTGGAGGAGAGAGAGGACAGTATGAGGTGACGGGACTGAGCTGGGTCTGGAATGGTCTTTGCTGATCTTTGGTGGCTGCCCAAACTATTGCAGGCCTTCCGAGGTGGTGGGAGAGCTGGGAGCGGCATGAGCCAGGCCTGGCGGATGGACAGGCACAAGCTGGCTTTGGGGCCGGGAGATGGCCTGGAAAAATGCAGGGCCCGGGAGCGTGAGGGGCTGGCCAGAGAGAGGGGTGAGACCAGGCTGTGGAGATCCTGAGGTCTGAAGATTTGCCCTGGCGACGGAAAGCAGGTGAGGCAAGCTGTCACCTCCACCCTGGAGATCAGATGCATCCTTACCCAGAGCAGGCACCATGGGCTCCGGGTAAAAGCCCCACCAGCTCCCCAGATCGCTTCAGATGCTGAGCCCAGGGCAGGGTTAGGAGGTCAGGAAGTTGGACTGATTGATGCCTGGATAATCCCAACGAAGTCCCTGGCTCCCCCCAGCAATAGGGCCCAAAGTGAATTAGCCCAAACCCCCTGATGCTGGCTCTCAAGCTAACTCTGAGACCTTGGTGCCTGCAAGGAGATATGATCAGTTCACTTTACAGTTGAGGAAACAGGCTCAGGGAAGCAAAGGAGTCTTACCTGAAGCCCCAGACCAGGGGCCAGAGTGGTCCCTTGTCTCTGTGACTGGTCCACGCCAGCCTGGTGACTCTCTCGCTTTGAAGGTTGGGGAGGATGGCACGTGTTATAGAAGCACTTGGCCGTCAGCATGCCCAGTGGGGCGGAGACAGGTGAGTCGCGCCTCCCCAGTTGGATTGCAAGGGTTTGGTTTTTTTTTTTTTGGCCACACCACGTGGCTTGCAGGATCTTAGTTCCCCGACCAGGGATCGAACCCGGGCCCCTGGCAGTGGATACTTGGAGTCCTAACCACTGGGCGGCCAGGGAATTCCCAGATTGTGAGGGTTTTTGATGGAGGCAAGGGTCCGCCCGGGAGAGCCCTTGAAACCTCGCATATAGCTGGCAGCACCAGGGAGCAGCCCGAGGCAGTGTGCCTAGAACGCAGCCTGGCTCAGATGGCTCAGTTCTACGGGTCCTGAGGAACAGAGAGGTCAGCTACGAAGTGCAGGAGCCAGGATTCAAACCCAACGATGTGGCTCACAGCCCGTGCCTTGACCGCTGCACCATGTCACCTCTCTGAGTTGACCTGGCAGGTCCACCAGATGCCCAGTCCAGCACCCTCCCCCAGCACCACAGCTGTCCGAAGCACCCCCAGGAACTCCAGGCTGGCACCCCTTGCCCCCAACCCCTCCTCACCCCCCTTCCTCCTTCAGTCTCACCCCTACACAGAGCCCAGGCCTCTAAAGCAAGGCGGCACCAAGCAGACGCCTCAATAAATCAATCTTGTCCTCTTAAGCCAACTCCACCCCTGCACAGCGTGTCCCTCTGGCCTCATGCCTTCTTGGATCCAGCTGGCGATTCGCAAATGAGCCCTGCATCAGCGCTGAGGACTGATGTTCATTAATAGGAAACCTCGGGGTGGTTAATTGGTATTTATGTCCCCAGGTTCACAGCTCGAAGTTGATAGCTGGTGCTGTTCCCGTCGGCCCGAGGCAGGGAGAGGTGCTGGATAACGTGGCTGTACCGGGGGCCGCAGCTCGCCCACCCTCCCCGGGGCTGAGTTTCACCCTTGGCCACGCTTGCTACACAGGGCGGATGGCTGTGGGTGGAGGTCACCTTTGCATGTTCAGGTTCCTCCCTCCCCTTCAAAAGACTCCTACCTGCCCCTTCTCCTCCCTAAAGACCGTGGAACTGAAATCAGACCAACCTGATTTAGACCCCAGCTGTTTGGGGCTAGCTGTGTGATCTTGGGCAGGTTACTTAATCTCTCTGAGCCTCAGCTTCTCCATCTTCAAAACTCTAAGGCAGATGAGACACAACTTCCAGAGGCAAGTGCAAGGCCTGAGATACAGCAGGTGCCCAGTGCACCGCCGCCCCCTGGACACCCCCGCCGTGCCCCCCAGGCCCCTGGTCGCAACGCGTTCCAACTGAGCTCACCATCTCCTGTCCCAGACCTCTGCCCGCATCACCCCCACTGCCACCCCCAGGAGCCCAAGCCAGAGGCTGGGTGTCATCTGGGACACCGCTTAGCCCACGACAGTTAATCACCACTTAGTCCCGACAGCTGCACCTCGTATGGGTTTGTCCCGTCTGTCCACGTCTCCCCACCCGCTGCCGGAGCCTTGGATGTCTTCATCTCTCTGGATTCTCACACCAGCCTCCTAACTGGTCTCCCTGCCCCCAGTCTCATTCCCTCCCCGGGAAAAGCCTGCCTTGCAGCCAGAAAGAGTTCCCTAAAGAGTACATCTGATCAGGTCACTCTTTTGCTTAAAACCTTTTCGTGGCTCCCCATTGCCCTCAGGACAAGGTACAGTCTCGGTTTCAGACAGGATTTACAGAATCCTTTGCGGCTGCCCCTCCCGCCCACCTCTCCCACCTCACTTCCTGCTGGGGCTCCCGCGTACCCTGTCCCAGGCCCTCGGCTCCTCGTGCTGTGCCAGACTGCAGGTAGAGGACCCCAGGTGGCCTGTGTGTGTATTCTCCCATCTCTCCTTTCCCCATCTGTCCTAACTCCCACTTCAGGACTTGGCTTGGGCATCAGCTCCTCCAGGAAGTCTTCTCTGCCTCCCCAAGCTCGTTAGGGCCCTCCTCTGGGCTCCCACAATCCCCTGTGCTTCTGTCTTTCTTTCCTGCAGGAGAACTCTGTACTCAGCAGGTGTTCAGACATAAATGTTGCAGGCCCATCCCTAAGAGGTCTGCACAAACAGGAGGGTGAGAGGGCTGCAGAATTCAAATCTCCCCCAACTAAGAGGAGCTCCTCCCTGGGACCTCCAGGCTGCCCTGAGCCTGGCCTGAGACCCTGCAGGAGGCTCAGGTCAGGTGGATTCTCCATGAGGCAGCAGCCAGGGCTCGCTCAGCCTCTACCCCAGCCCCCATTGCCTGCCTCCGGCCCTGCAGGACTTGGCTCTCTCCACCAAAGGATTACAGCCATCTGCTCTTCCAAGCATTTCATGAGCCCCCTGAAGCAGACCCAGGAACCTCAGGGGCCGAGCCGAAGCCCAGCAGCAGGCCATCAATCTTCCTGCCAAAGCCATGGCAAAAATAATCTCCTAGTCCTAGGCCCGGCCCTTGGTGGAAGCTTTCCTGGCCCAGGGTTCACAGAGCAGCCTCTGGATTGGGCTCCTTGCTGCCAACCTGGCACCTCCAACCCAGCCTGTACACAGCAACCCTAGGGCACCTACCCTCCTGAAAACCCTCAATGGCATCACTGCCTGCCTGAAGGATGAAGTTCCTGCCCCCCAGCTAGCCTAGGAGACACACGTGATCTCACTGCACCCACCCTCCCGGGCTCCCCAGGCCCCACCCCGCCCTGCTTCAGCTACACAAGCCCGCTTACTGCTCCCACCTGTACCTGCCTTGGCACAAGCTGTTGCTCCACCTGGCAGGCCCTTCCCACCTCTTCCCAGGAAAATGCACATTAAATGCCATCTCCTCTGGGACTCCTGCTTCGATTGCCCAGGAAGGCAGGAGTTTCCTCCTCTGGGCCCTTTCAAACTGTGTGTACTTTTCCCTTATGGCCCCGTAACACAGTGCTATCCTTTCTTCTTTCGGTATTTGGCTCTCCTGCTAGACTGAGAGCTCCCAGAAGGCAGAGACCAGGCCAAATTACGCTGTCTCTGGCTTCCTCTCAGGGGCTAGCTTAGGGCAGGCGCTCAAACGTTTGAGGGATAAAGGAAAGAAGAAAGGAGAGGGTCACGTCTTTCCTTCCCTGGCACCTCTGTCCTCACGTATCAAATACTGGCCGTGTGCCTACCCTGGGCAGGCTATACTGCCCTCCACTAGTCGGGGTGTCTGGGCTTCTTTATCTGGTTCCAATGGGCCAGAGAGACCCCTTCAGAAGCAGGAGGCCTTGGGGTCCAGCCAAGGGCCTGGGCTGTATGAGTGTCCCTCTGCCAGGCCACTGTGTGTGGAGGGCTTCCACTGACCGACCCCTCCCCTGGGCCTGGGGTTTCACGCAGGTTCAGGCGCTGGATCTGCCACTCCCTGGCTGGGCGATTGTCTCCTGCCCATCCTAGAGGTAGGCTGTTCCCAGTCGGTCACCTGTCCATGCGCACAGAGGTGACCCCAGCTGGGTGACTGGACCAACCACAGCATAAGCCAACCCCAGGAGATTTTGTTCCCCACTTGTATTTTGCAGGCACTCACCACTGTTGTGTAGCAAACCTTGTCAGATGCTCTTAGATGTTCTTCCGATGCTGCCTGGGCTGCCCTGAGAGCCATCCCTCTCGCCCGGTTAGAATCCTGGCTCTGTCTCGAATTTGCCACTTGGCTTTGGTCAAGTACCTCATCTCCTTGAGCCTCGGTTTTCACTTCTGAAAATAGAGGTAATATCCCTTGCCTGCCGGGGTTGGTACTGGCACGAGGCACGGATGAGCCAGGCGAGGTGTGAGTGATGGCCTCAGGGAGACAGAGGCCACAGTGGGGGCTGCAGAAGCGGCAGCATCACACCCCCTGCCCTCCAGGAAACACTCCCACTGCTGCAAGCCTGAGTCAGCCGGGGACATCTTGGCAGAGACGTGGGAGAAAGAGCACAGGACCAGGTGTCAGCCCCTGTGCTGCGCCCTTGCAGCAGTCGCTCCCCAGCTGCGTCTCAACCTCCCCCTGAGAAGGCTGACTGCCGTCCTGACCCCTGGGTCTGTGGCAGGTGGCAGGCTGTGATGAGGCCTCAGCAGCCACCCACTGTCAGGGAGGGCCTTCCCAGGGTGCCCAGCAGCCGGGAGGTGTGCTGGAGAGACACGGAAGCCGAAGGTCTCAGGACTCAGCCAGAAGCTAATAAACGTTATTGGCTTACGGTGAGGGAGGAAGTGAGTGGCTCCGCAACCATCGAGACTGATCTATTGGTTAATTAGGAGGTTTCCACACCACAGACTACCCCAGCTGTGTGCAGGGACAGGTAGGGAGGGGGCCACAGGGTAATCAGGGCTGCTGGAAGGCCAGCTGGGGCCCGAGTGTGGCTCAGCGCCTCCCCGTAGCCAGGAGCACCAAATGGCTGAAAGAATAATGCGAGGGGTTTGGGTCAGGCAGCGGACCTAGGACTTGACGGCCGGGGGGAAGCCCTCAGCACTCGCTGTACCTGAACAGAACTCTCCTAAGGAAGGGGGCTGGGAGCCCCCTGAGGTTTCTAGGGCTTCCAGTTGAGCGTGGGGAGCTGCAGGTTTGGGGAGGAGGGCTGATGGAGGATCAGGAAAAACCAAGAAAAACCTTGGAAACCATGGGATCTGAGGAGAAAAAAAAAAAGGGAAAAACTGTATTCGGTTCTACTGAGTAGAAAAAGTTAAACAGCAGTGGGTTTGAACCCAACCTCTGCCAAACACTGGCTATGTGACAAACCACTCAACCTCTCTGATTCTTGCTGTCTACATCTATAAAGTGGAATTGATTGTATCTGCCTTGCAAAGCTGTTTTGATAATTAGATTGAGAAATGTAGCACCCCATACAGATGGGCGGGCGGATTGCCCTCCTTCCTGTCAGACTGGTCATGGACAGCGTCTTGGGGCTGCCTAGCTAAGGGCCTGCACTTGGCTGCGTTGAACCATTTTCATCGCCCAGGGGTGTCCACTCAGTGGACTGAGTGTCTGTCCCCAGCTCAGCCACTCCTCCTCAGAGGGCTCCTGGCTTTGGCCCCATCCCCCTAGGGGCGTCCTGTCCAGGGGGAAGGGGAATGACAGACAGACGTACACCCGGCAGAGTGGAGGCAGACAAGGTTTATTCCGGTCCTCGGGCAGGAAGGGCCCGGCCAGCCTCTGTGCCGCGGGCCTGTTCCCGACCCGGCTCCCCGCCAGTCGGCAGCTGCCCGCGAGGCCTAGCGTCCCCGAGGCAGCCGGCAGGGCCTGGGGACGCCGGGCGGACGCGACGGAGGGCGCGGCGGGCGCCCGGGGGGCAGCGGGGGCGGCGGCGGCCGCAGGGCCACAGGCGGCGGAGGCGCGCGCGGAAGTGGCGCGAGGCGAGCGCGTAGACCAGTGGGTTGAGGCAGGAGTTGGCGTAGGCGAGGCAGTGCGAAGCCAGGCGACAGGCGTAGGTGGCCGGGCTGAAGGCGAAGCGGCCGTACCAGAAGCAGAGGATGAGCGCGTGGTGCGGGCCCCAGCAGAGGGCGTAGAGCGCGGCCACCGCCAGCATGGCGCGTCCCGCGGCTCTGCGCCGGGCCTCGGCCGCCGCCGCGCCCGCGGGACCCACGGCCGCCCACAGGAAGCGCAGCGTGCGTCCGTAGGCCAGGCTCACCACGGCCACGGGCAGCAGGTAGCCGGCGGCGAAGGTGGCCACGTCGAGGGCGCGGCGGCGCGCGTCCTCCCAGGTGGGCACGCAGAGCTCGAGCGCGCCGTAGCGCACGATGCCGTAGTAGCTGAGGTAGGGCGCCGAGAAGAGCGCCGCCAGCAGCCAGACCAGACCCACGGCGGCGCGGGCGTTGCGCGGCGTGCGCAGCGCCCGGGAGCGCAGCGGGTGCCGTACGGCCAGGTACCTGCGGGCGGGCGCGGTGTCAGCGAGGCGGGCGGGCGGCCGCCTAGACGACCGTGTCTGAACCTCGGGGATGGGCGGGCATCGCGCGCCCGGCCTCGCATGGAGGTTGTGGGGATGAACGGAGTCAGCGCGCAAAGCGCTTAGAGCAGCGCCTGGCACCTAGCGGGGCTGGGTCAGAGGCTCAGAGAGAAGTGACCGGCCCGAGATTGTCAGCTAGAGAGTGAGCCTGGGTTTGACCCCAAGTTTCAGGCCATGAAAGCCAGTCTGACCACAACCTGAGCCAGGTGTGGGCGGTAATAAAATATCTGATGAATTCATTGGTGTGTTCCTTTTGCCATTCATTTCGCTCTTACAGAACATCATGTGCCAGGCCCTGAGCTAACACTTGGGACACAGAGATGTTCTCCGGAAGCTCCCAATGGAGTTGGGGGGAGGGCAGGATGATCCCCTCAAGCATGCCCTGCAGGTGCCCAGGGAGTGGTTGGCGGGGGCCAGGGAGCTGTTCCTTTTCCCCCCTCCTATGTCCCTTTTTGGTCCCCCATTCTCTCCTTTCTAAGGCCAATGAGAATCTGTTCAGGTCTTCCCTCCCCAGCCCAGACCCGGCCAGGTCCCTGACACAGCTCACCTGTCCACCGAGACAGCCGCCAGCGTGAAGCTGCTGGCGTACATGGTGAGGTAGATGAGCAGGTGCACAGCCTTACAAACGAGGGCCCCGAAAAGCCAGGCATCGAGCGTGTAGATGGCGGCCTGGAAAGGCACACAGCACAGGATGAAGCAGAGATCGGCCACTGCCAGGTTGAGGATGAACAGATCCGTAGTGCTGCCCGGCTCCTGCCAGGCGCCCAGGCCGGGCTGCAGCAGCACTGCCAGCACCAGCCCATTGCCCACTGTGCCCAGCAGGAAGATGAGGGCAAAGACCACGGGCACTGCCACAGCCCCCATACTCCCTGGGCTGTCCAGCGAAACGTTCTGGGCATCAGTCATCTCCTCATCAAACAGGCACCTGAGGAAGAGAAGCTGGAGTCCTCAGGCAGGAGCCCCCAACTCTGGTTACTCAACTCAGGGGTCTAGTCCCCCACCCTGGGCCTGGCCACGTCCCATGGGCTGGAAGCTGGTGGGGGATGGGGGTGGGGGTGGGGACAGAGACAAAAGTTACCACTGGGACCCACTGTGCAAGCTCCTGACAGAGTCTCATTGGTGTCTAAGGTGGGTTTCTCAGTTTCCTGGGGAACACCGCCATAGCCCAGGGCACGAAGGGCTGACTAGGTAGTTGATAGACACCTTCAGCCGATGATACAGGGAAAGACACAGGCAAAGTGGGGTGGGGGCAGGGGCAGCTCCAACCCCAGGAGCTGATTTTTCAATGGGCATCTGAAATACAGGGAAGGCTTTTTTTTTTTTTTTGCCACACAACGCGGTATGTGGGGGCGGTATGTGGGATTTTAGTTCCCCGACTAGGGATCGAACCCACGCCCCCCTGCACTGGAAGGGTGGAGTCTTAACCACTGGACCACCAGGGAAGTCCTAAGGAAGACTTTGGGACATAGGTCAAATTCAGCCAAACATGGGTGACGTCCATTTGATAGTCCAGTTTAGTGAGAGCATGACAGTGGCACAGCTGGGAGAACCATATAAGTCACTGCCCCCTTTTTACACATGAGGAAATTGAGGCTCAGAGAGGGGACACGGGAGGCTAATACCACACTCTGAGTGGCAGATCTGAGGCTGTTGCCACCCTGGTACCCTGACTCCAAGGCTGGAGCACTCATCTGAGAGCCTGTAACAGGTAGCGCTTCTGACAATCTGTGCACGCGCGTGTGTGCGCACACGAGCATCTATGCAAGCTGCGCTCACTCTTACCCCTGCCCCACGCATGGCCCATATCGACTGCTACCTGGGGGCTCCCTACGTGCTTGGACCTCTGGGGTGGCTGGACGTATTAAGGGCAAGGGAGCCAGGCAGGGAGGAGGAAGGAAAGGTGATATCTGTGTCTCCCACCCCAGCATGCAGCAGGTCCCCGCAAAGCCCAGGATGGGCGACACCTACCTCAACCCTGGGCACTGGGCTCCTGCTTGATCCTGGGCGAACCGGCCAGGCTGAAGCTGCCTCCTGGCTCAGTGGCCACCCCTTGGTGCCTACCTGCAGGTACAGGTCTGCCTCCCAAGGCTCCCTCCTCTCCTTGGCCTTCCTCTGCTGAGCTGGACTTGGGCACTTCCTCCTCATTCCCTGATTTCCCCCGGATGGCACGCTCTTCTGTCCGGCTCTCCTCTGCCTCTCTGCGTTGCTTCTGCCTCTTTCTGCAGCGAGTAACCCATTGATCTCGCTCTCTGAGATTCTCGCTTTGTAGTTAACCCCTCTGTGCCCAGGGCCCAGTCCATTCCTGGCCCTCTCACCTCCTGTGGTCCTGCTTCCCCATCGTCTCTGCTCCCTGCTCCAAGAAGGGCTCCAACCGAAGCTCAGAAAGGACCCCTAGTCTTTTTTTTTTTTTGGCCGCGCTGTGTGGCATGTGGGATCTTAGTTCCCCGACCACCCCCTGCACTGGAAGCGCGGGGTCTTAATCACTGGACCATCAGGGAAGTCCCGGGACTCCTAGTCTTGAGTGGCGTGTCCTATGCTAGGAATCCAGGAGCCCCTTTGCTGCAGACTTCAGATAGAACTACTCTTCCTGGCGCCTGAGAATCCTGAGACCCACCAGTTTCCCTAAGATTGTTCTAGGGGTTCAGTCTGCCCGAAGCCTGCAGGGTTTATGTGTCTGTCCAAAGAGTCTGGCTTTAGCCTGAGGGGAATGGGGAACTAGAGGAGGTTCTAGAGCAGGGACAGGACCTGCGCATTTATTGTGTAATTAGTTTATTACGGCCTGGGGTTAAAAGGATGAATAGAAGGGGAGCGATTTAATGAGTGAGCCATTAGGAGCCTCTTGTCCAGGCAACAGCCGAAGAGGTTACTAGGTCTCGGTGAATGGCTGTATCATTCAGTCATGGGGTTCTGGTCTGGACCTCTTGGAGGAGTGGGCCACATGGCCACATGCTTCCAGAGGGTAGGAGGCCAGCACCCGGGGTGTGAGGTGCATTAGATTCAGCAACAAGGTGGTTGTTGAAAACTAGACAAGTGTAGTGGGGCCAGGATGCTGTCTGTAATGAATTAAGGGAGAGGAGAGCTGGTAGGCACTGTGTGGTGTCTTTCTAGAAGCTGGGAGGGTGGGGCGAATGTCAAGAAGTCTGTGAAAGGGGAGAGAAAACAGTCTGAGGGGACGCTGATGAAGGCAGGACTTGTAACCAAGGCCTGAGGAACCGGGAAGAGACTCTTCAGAACTGGCTTCCCACGGGCCCTGGGATTTTCACCAGTGCTCAGGCACCTCTAAAGCCTCATGTCACCCATCCCAGATGCAGCGCATCCCCCAATTTCTGGAAGCAGAGACTCACTGAATTGAAGATATTAGGGATCATACCTAGATTCTCCAAACCTGAATTCAGAGCTATCAAAATTGAATTAAGGAATTAGAATCGTAGAATCGTGTGATCTCTGAAGAGCAGAATTGTAGGATCCAGACTTGGTGTGGTGGGATTTAAGAATTTAGGGGTCCACAACCACCCTGTATGAAAGTAATGCACTGTTAGATTCCCAGAAGCCTGGACTCACGAATGTGGCAGGCCTGGACCCTGAAAGCCCCGAGGTCCCCGACACACCGTCCTCCCTCCGCTTGGGAGCCCCCAGCCCACCATGTCCCTCCTTGTTGGAGGCTAAGCTCTGGATGGGCAGGGGCGGTACTAGGGCAGAGCTCCCAGCAGCAGCAAGGCTGAGCTGCTGATATGATAGCAGAGGAGGAGGGAGGATGGTGGCAACCAGAGAGACCACCTGTGGGGAAGGCAGGAAGGGCGCCTCGCTGTGGCCCGAGTCCCAGCGGGCCCCAGGCACCCGTCTTCCCTTGCTCCAACTGCTGCTCCTGGTGACTGTGGCCTTGAACCCCGCACCCAACGTAGAGGACAGGTGATGGGCCTTGGGAGTGGTCCCCAGAGACCCAGGCTCTGCAGGGTGTGTAAGTGCAGCTTGTCCGCGACTGGTCCTCGGCCCTATAGCCTGTCTTGGCCTCTGGCGATGACCAGTACGTGCCCAAGCCCAAGCATGTGTGCCCAGAGCTGCCACTGCACCTGCTGGCACCTCCTATGAGCCCTCTGGATGGTGGCGGAGGGGCTGTGCCGCGGTGGACCTGGGCCCGCACAGCTCCACACGCTGCGCCGAAAGCTGTCTGATGACGCGGTGCTCTACCGCGACCAGCTGGCCCACGGTGTCGAGGCACTGCCACCGCCGCCCCACAATGTCAGCGGCGGCGCCTGGGAACTACAGGCCGCAACGGTGCTCGCTGTGCGCCACTGGCTGATGGACCTCACCTAGGTCCACCTTATCTCAGCCTCACCTACTGCGATTTGTCACCCCGTGGCTGCTCATGGCCACCCACTATGACCTGCCACCTTGAGCAGACCATGCACGTCAAGCTGCTGGCTTGGCCAGGGGCTGGCACCAGGCTGTGTGTACTTGCTGCTGTAGGAGTGCACCTAGTGCCAGATGCCCTACCCGTGTCTGTGCCCCTGATGTGGCCACAGCAGCCCCCTCCCCTGGGGCTGCAGCCCCTAGCACCCCGAACTCCTGGACCCCAGCCTCAAGCTCCTCGGGATCACAGGTTAGGATTCTCAGAATCCCAGCATTAAGATCCTAATGGATTGGGCCAGAGCTCACCCAGACTGTCCATCCCTAGACACCCAGGCTGAAGGGGGGGCTGGGGATGCGGGGCGCCAGAAACATGGTCCCATCGTTAATGAAGAAGGGCCTTTTCATCCTCCCTGCCCTATCGCCAGCAAACTACGAGCTTCCCAAGCCCACAACATGCTGAGGCTGGAGGCGCGGTGACTCAGAACCCATCCTTTACCCCCACCAGGTGCCCGTAAGGCTGAGGTGGGGAGGGCAATGGAGAGAGAAGCACCACGGGTTGCGACTGCGGGAAGGGGACAGTCATCTTCAGCAGGGAAGCAGTGAGCCATTGTCGGGGGCAAGGCAGGGTGGGGCCTTGCCTGCGGGGCTGTAGCAACAGCTGAGTCCGAGGCCAGAAGTCTGGAGGGGCGGGGCGATAGCAGAGCCTGAGCTCGCTACGCCCCCTGGCGGCTGATCTTCAGACCAGCAGGCCTCGGGAATACGGAAATGGAAAGGCCCCGATACCAATATAACAGCCACTCTTGGTACAGCGGGGGAAACTGAGGCACACACGGGGGAGGAGCCTGCCTAAGGCCACAGAGGCAGGAATAAAGTGGGCTAGAACACAGAGTTCCAGACCATCGGGGGCCTCACCAATAGTGACAATCTTTCCTCTGGGGCTGAATCTTCTGCTTCTCCCAAACATGGGTTTGGGTGCCCAGCCCCTTCTTATCTGGGCAGCTGTAGGCCATCCTTTGGATGTGCAGCAGAGGACGAGGTGTCCACCAAGGCTGCAGAGTAGGCGGGTGGGTGGCGCGGGAAGGGGCCTGCAGGGCTGGGGCTCAGCTGCCCTCTACAGCGAGAAAGAATCCAACGGAGCCAAACAGTGGCTCCAGCCTCTATTACCCGAGCTGCCTGGGTCCCATCTTAATCTGGGGGAGGCGGTGAGCCCTCAGATCTATTACAGTCCTCAGGAGCTGGCCCTCAGAGCCCCAGCTCCTGCCGATTCTTCGACCAGCGCAGGACTGGGGCTGCTCCGAGAGAATAAAGCAGACCAACACGTCACAGCCAATTTCCACACTGTTACTTCACACTCACAGCCACAAGCACAGGCCTCACCCCAGCCTGGCCCCAGGACTGACAGAGTTCAGAGCCTCTGGCCTGGGCTGGTCAAAGGCCCCCCTCTCTGTCACTGTGGACGGAGGGGGACCTTGGCTCTGCTTGTCACTACCCAGGACTCAAGGCAGTGCCCCGTGCAGCCGCCCCACCTCCACGAAGGCCTCCACGCAGCGGTCAATGTCCTCCTCGCTGTGCACCGCTGAGATCTGGACCCGGATCCGGGCCTTGCCCTTGGGGACCACGGGGTAGCTAAACCCGATGACAAAGATGCCTGGGAGGGTAGAGAGAGTCAACCTGGGGCTCACCAGAGCCAGACAGGCTTTTGGGGCATGATATACAGCTCCTCCTTTTCTGAGGACCACAGAGGAGAAGGGAGCTGCCCAAGATCTCAGACATGGGACTGCCTCATGGCCTAGGGTTTTCAAGCTGGGACAGACAGCTGGTCTAAGAGGGGTAGTAGAGCAGGGGGAAGGGGGGTATTCACAGTCTAGGGGGTTCCCTCCTTTTCTTTTAGGACCCACAGCCACTCCTCATGCCCCGGCCCCCTTTACCTCTCTTCAGCATGTCATCCGCCATGCAAGAGGCCAGCCGAGCATCACCCAGCATCACAGGGCAGATGGGGTGATTGGCTCCCGAGATGGTGAAGCCAGCAGCCTCCATCTTACTGCGGAATCTGTGGGCACAAATTGGGTGTCACAGGGAGCTGGGGGGCTGTGGAGCAATCACACCCTCTCCTGATGGGCATGTGACCCAAGGTTTGTGGCCAAGTCTGCAGGAGGGACCAACAAAGACAGAGATGCAGACCCAGAGAGGCAGATGGGGAGCATTTGCAGAGAAATGTGCCAGGAAATGGAAGGAAGAGCCAGAGAGAAGAGGGAGGTGGGCAAGCAGGCAGCCCTTGGCCTAGAGAGCCGAGTCCCAGTGCAACCCGCTGGGGAAGTGGGGTGGGCAGAGGCAGAACCCGTAGGCAGGGAGCTAGGGCCTGCGCAGGCATGCAGGGCAGGCCCTCACCAGCTTCCTCGCCCCCGCTGGCCCCACCCTGCCCGAGACCGCACCGCTGGGTCTTGGCCGCCATAGACTGGATGACAGCGTTGCTCTCCATGAGCAGGTCCAGGGCCTTGGAGGCACAGCCGACGACAGCAGGTGGCAGACTGTTGGAGAAGAGGTAGGGCCGGGCACGCTGCCGTAGCAGGGACACCAGGGACCCAGGCCCTGTAGTGTAGCCCCCTGAGAACAAGGACAGAGGTGGGGATGGAGGGGGGCAGTCAGAGGCCAGGAACCAGAGCTTACCCCATGCCCCTCCTGAGAGGACAGTCCCCGCTGTTTCCTTCCCTGCAGCCCCAGGTCTCCCCCCCCCCACCTTCCCTCTTCCAGGGCCCTGCATGTAGATGAGGGGAGCCCAGTGGCACAAGCCTGCAGGTACCTGATGCTCCGCCCAGCGCCTTCCCCAGCGTGGAGTTGATGATGGTGACCTGGTCCATCACGCCCAGCAGCTCATCTGTGCCCCTGCAAGGGAAGCTGCCACTGGTACCACTGGCCACCTGAGTGCCCAGGATCACGGATTGGGCTTGGGGGCTGGCCTCCCGGCTTCCCACCCGCCCTGGAGTCCAACCCAAGGCCTCAGGTGCCGTGTGCTCTCACCGTCCTGTGGCCCCCAGGAAGCCAGTGGCGTGGCATTCGTCCACAAAGACCAAGGCACCATATTGAGAGGCAAGGCAACAGATCTCCTGCAGGGGTGCGATGTCGCCATCCATGGAAAAGGCCCCATCGGTGGCCACCAGGCGCAGCCGATGCTTCTGCAGGGAAGATACAGAAGGTGGCCGGTATCATGAGTTGGGCCAAACCACTCACTCTCTGTGCTGCTCGGGGCTCTAAAGGCTCAGCTCGCCCAGTGCCCAGCACAGAGGTGAGCACGTAAGCACCACCATGTTGAAGCTGGTACCTCCTCTGCTTCACTGGGGCCTCTCTGAGCTTTACCCACCTCTTCCAGGGCAGTCTGGAGCCACACTCAGCACTGGGCAGGAAGAATGTTCGCAGCCTCCTCTCCCAGAGGGCAGGATGGGGTGTGGCCAGTTCTGCCCATAAGCTCATCCCACCCTTATGCCTAGCAGGGGACTGCCATGCATAGGGTGCTTACTAAAACTCAAGGCAGTATTGTGCAACGGAATAAAGCTTTGGGTCTGAGAATTTGGGTCCAAATCTTGGTTGTTTCGAACTTTCAGGCTGTTTGTCTGTGAGTGAGGGGTTGGCCTCTGTAAGCCTCGCTTCCTTCACCGGGGGGCGGGGGTGGGGGTGGGGGTAGTGCTGGGTGCAGCAGTAAGACTGAGGAGAAGCCCAGTCCTGGCCCCTAGAACCGCTAGGCCTTGCCCCACCTGGGCCTCCTGCAGCTTGGCCTCCAGATCGGCCATATCCAGGTGGCGGTAGCGGTACTTGTGGGCCTTGCACAGACGGATACCATCGATGATGGAGGCATGGTTCAGCTCATCCGACAGGACTGCATCCTCCGGGGTCAGCAGAGCCTGGCAGAAGGCAGTTAGGAGTAGAGCCATCACCCAACCACCCTGGGTCTCTCCCTCCCTTATGACTCCCCCTTAATCAATATTTCACTGCCAACCAGGGCATTCTCCTGGGCAGGGAGGCCAGGAGCCCTCTGCTTCTATCTTGGTCCCCAGAGCGCCAGGACTGGGCTGAATCAGGGCCTTTGCTCTAGCCAAAGGAGATGAGAACATGTTTGGTGAATGTGTGGCCCCTAACACCCTCAGCCTTCCAGCTGAAGTAGGTTATCCTCCAAATGCCCTGGAAGCTGGCCTCCTTGTAAGCCCCAGGATTCCTCCTGGAGACCTACTGGCCCAACCTTGGCCTCCATAAGAAATAGACACTGGAGCCTCTCGGCGTGGTACTGGGCATCCAGCCAAGTTCTCTGGACTGCACACTCCCAAGCCTTCCACAGCCTCGCAGGTCTCACCAACTCCCACCCGTGGCCTCACACACCTCAAAGAGGCCGGCGTTGGCATCAAAACAGCTGGGATAGAGGATGGCGTCCTCCCGCTGGTGGAAGCGGGCTATCTTTGCTTCTAGATCCTTGTGGATGCTCTGAAGTAAGTGAGTGAAACAGGTGTTAACGCCTTCTGGGCCACTTGGGACAAGTCCTGGGGACAGAGGCTCACAGGGCCACAAACAGATCCTCCTACTTTTTGCACCACAAGGTTCACCCAGAGCCAACAGGAGTCTGGCACATGGTTCCCACTGAGGAATTAGGGGCCCACTAGGCGCCCTTCTTCCTGGTTGGGTCTTCATTTTATAATGGGGGTTTGATGGTAGAATTACGGGTGCTAATGGCAAAGGAAGATGTGTCTCCCCGATATCAAACTGAGTGCCTTTGTTGCTTAATGGCAAAAAAGAGGATTACATAAGTAACTCTAGGTTCATTTGGGCCTCCATTTCTTAGATTTGAAAGCTGTCCAGTCTAAAGTGCCCTGGATGGGAGTCAAGAGTTCCATTCATTTCACCTTCACCTTTCTGAAAGGACAAGTAATAATAATCACAAGAACTCAGAAGCACTGACTCTTGAGCTAGGCCATCTGGGTTCAAATCCCACCACAACAGGCTGTGTGGCCCTGGGCAAGTCACTTAATTTCTCTGGGACTCAGTGTCCTCACCTCTATAACAGGAGCAAAAACAGCACTTATCACGTAGGATTATTATACGCATTAATGAGTTAATATTTGTAATGTCCTTAAAATAGCACCTGACTCATAGCAAGCACTGGAAGTTTCATGTTTATAAAAGTTCATTTTGTAACATTTACAAAATAAAATTAATAACCAACATTTACTGAGCACTACTATGTGCCAGGCACTGTTCTAAGCATTTTTACATGTATTAACTCTTTAATTTGGGATAATTTTGTTAAGTAAAATTATCCCCACTTTACCAATGAAGGCATTGAGGCACAGAGAAGTTAAGACACTTGCCCACAGTACCAGAACCAATAAATGGTGCTGGGAACTGAGATCAGGCAGAATAGCTCCGGAAACCTTAATCTCAATCCCTGCCTTCTCTTCTTCCTTTCCCAAGGAGGAACAGGTGTAAGGAGCTCTGTTTTGCAGGTGGGGAAATGGATGTTCAGAGAGGGAAAGTTTCTTGCCCAAGGCTTCAGAGCAAAACAGAAGCCTGAACCCAGCCTTTCTAGTGGACAGCTCTAGTGGGATGAGCTGAGCTGCCTAAACTAGCCCTGCTAACGGCAGAAGCAGACATCTGGAGTCAGCGCCCAACGCTGGGGACCACCCCCCTTCCTCCCCCGCCCATCCCCGGCCTGGGCAACACCTACTGTGTACCTGGGTGCCACAGATGAAGCGGACAGAGCTAAGGCCAGCTCCAAACTCCTCCAGGGCCCGCAGACCTGCCTGGATGACCTCGGGGTGGCTGCTCAGGCCCAAGTAGTTGTTGGCACAGAAGTTAAGGATTCCTGAGGTGGAGGACGGGGGAACGGACACAGCAGCTCAGGGCCAAGAAGGGCCTGCAAAGGTGTCAGTACTAGGCCCTGGGGACTCAGAGAGGACATGAACCTGGATTCACCCTTGAGGAGGCAACAACTACACAGTATAGTCTGTTCTGGGGCAGAGGCCAGGATGGGGAGCTGGGAGCCCCTCGGAAGCACCAAATCCAACAGCTACAGGAGAGGGAGGGTTAGAAAATGACTCTCAGGGCTACACCTTGAAAGATGAGAAGTTTAAACTCTGGCTTTGGATCACATTCACCCAGAGGAACCAGCCCTTCCTCACTGGCTTCTTCTGTCCCTGAAGACCACCAACAACCCCTCATCTGGGCCTTGGTTTCCTCGTGGGTAAAAGACGAGGGCTGCGTCAGATGCCTGCCTCGGTCCCCAAACTCTACACAGTTGACTTTGCTGCCTGGTACAGAACTGCATGCCCAGCAGGGTTGCCTCTGAGACCTTGACCCTTGAATTATAAAGCCCAAAGTGAACACAGGTGACCCGGGGAGGAAACTAAGGCTTCAAGAGGGCAAGGTTTACTCAGCTTGGGAGAGGCAAAAACATGATGAGAACCTAGGTCTGCTAATTTTCCATTTTTTGCCCTGCTCCAAGCTTCCCTGGGGAAAGGTAGAGAATTCCTAGGGCCTCTGTTTTTCAAATGAGCACAACAGCCCCAAGGATTCCATGCCTACTTCCTTGGCAGAAGGCAGTTTGGGGGGGCACTGTCTGTAACCAGCACCCACCTGGGGTCTGGCACAGACAAGATGGGCAGTGACCACTGATGAGACAGAAACCAGGGAGGCCTGGTGGGCCAATTCATGGTGTGACTTCTGCAACAGCCCTTGAGCCCCTTGCTCCCTGTGATTTTGGCCAGGAGGTTGGTCTCTATGGCCATTTAGCTGACCTTCCAGCTCCAATATACCAGAAGGTCTAGGCCAAAGCCCAGCTCTGCCTGCAGCTAGCTGGGGGCTTTTAGGCAAGCCACTTCACATCTCTGAGCGTCAGCTTCTTCGTCTGTAAACGGGATTAGTCATTCCCACGTTCTGACGTTTGCAGGAGTCCACGTGAAGCAATTAGTAGAAGCCTGAACAAAGCAGCAGCTCCAGAAATGCGTGATTTCTTGTTGCCACCTTCCTACCACCCTTCTTTGAGCGGTACGGTGGGAGCCAGCTCTCTGTTTCTCACGTTTTCATAGGGTTGGATCGATCCAGCCCTGCCCTCTAAGCCAGAAAGGTGCTCAAAGGGCAAATTACCTGCCTCCGTGGAAACTGGTCTAACCAGGTTAGAGTTAACTGTGGGAAGCGGCAAGTCGGTCTGACAGACGGGAAAGGGTCCAGCGGCTACGAGTGCGCTCCCGCCCGCCCACTGCCTCCAGGACCTCGCATTTCAGCGAAAGCCTCAGAACGGCCCTCGAACACCCGGCCAGGTCTGAGGATTCCCAGGAGGGGGAGTTACCTCCGGAGATGCCGTCCACGTGGATGCGCGGCCCCTGACGGGACGTGATGACCCGCTCGCTCTTCCAGGTGCCAGCTCCGCGGATGCCTTCCAGTTCCTCCTCCAGGATGCCACGCAGCTGAGCCAGCGCTGACTGCGCGCGGTGGCCGCAGGGTGCCCCGGAGAGCGCAGCGCGGAAGACGCGGCCAGCCCACATCATGCCCACCTCGTCTGCCCGCTCCCGGCCTTGCGCACTGCGGCCGCGGCCTGATCACGTGGCGGGGGCCGGGCTCCGGCAGCCAATAGGAGTGAGAGGGGCTCAGCTACGGGGCAGGGGAGGCGGAGCCCGGGATAGGCGGGCGGGGCCTGGCGGGATCTGCAGTGGACTAAAGTGAATTGATTTGTAAGTTGAGGCTGGAGCTGTCCGTGTGGGGGGAGGGGAGGCGACGGGGGTTGGAAGGCAAGTCAGGGCCGGGCCCAGCAGACCCCCACCCCATTCCCATGCCCAGCCTCCACACCCACCTCTCGGAAGGTTAGGGGATGCCCTCTGGACGCCGGAAGCAGACACCTAGAAGCAGGCTGAGGCATATTCCGTGCGCTCCGGCCCTAGCGTTTCCCGGGTTTTGTTGAGCTCTTGGAACCCTCCCCGGTTCTCAGGTGCAAACGCCCCCCGATTTCCCCCACTGCTCGCCAATCCAATTGCTCCGCATTTTCCTCCAGTCTTAGAAGTATGGAAAAACACATCGCTCAGGTTTTTCTTTTTCAATTTTATTTTAAAGTGTGAAAATTACAAAGACAGCAAATTCTTCCAGGCACAAATAACACTTGTTTACAAACAAAAAGGAGGCGGGTGGGGGGGGGGACGCGCAATTGCACGTTTTTCTGTTTTATTAAAAACAAGGGAAAGACGACTGTACAGGTTTTTTCTCCCAGCTCCCGGGTGTGAAACGTAAGTACTAGCCCTAGATATGTATATATACATATACACACACATCACACAGACCTAGCTCTCTACAACTACTTAGCAATTCAAACTCGACTGCAGTATGTCTTACTGTCCACTCCCCTCCCTCCCCTCCTCCCCCATCTACAACTACTTATAAAAGACTCAGAAGTAAAGAGGTCGGGAGGTTTTTAAGTGGTGGGCGGCAGGGCTGGAGCCCCACCAGACTGCTAAGCAAAGCCACCTCTTGTACAGGAGGAACCAAAAATCAGGGGAAAAGCAAAAAGGTCCTCCTAGGATACAATCCAATTGTGTGGAAAAACCCAAGTTTCAACAGGGCACACTGAGGCACTTGGCTGAATGCCTCTCCACCCTTCCCCCAAAGTTTCCACTCCTGTTTAACAGGAGACTTTCGGAAGCCAAAGACCACCCCCCACCCCCACCCCCCACTTCCAGTGGCTAGTTTCCAGCTGACTGAGAGAAGCCACAGTTTCTCAGACCAGCTGTCACTTCAACCCCCTCCGCGTCTCTAGGACAATACGGAGGCCACTGGGGCAGACTTAACAGAAGTGACAAGGAAACTGGATTTGGACGCCCCACTGCTCACCACTGGGAGGTGGAAGCCAGCCTAGAGAGGGTATTTTTTCCACCTCCCTCCTCTGCCGTCCAGCTGCTGCCACCCCTCTCCTCCGCGCCTAGGTTCTGAAACTCTCACAAGCAGTGCTCAACTTAAAGAACACTCGATGGCCTCATAGGTATTCCTACAAACCTTACAATTCCTGGGCTCGCTGTCATCTAGCCTCAAGAAGCTGCCTTGCCCATTCTCCCCCTCCCCACGACTTCGACCTTCAGAGTGAACCAGCCATCTAACTAAACAAAACACAGAAACCCACCCAAATCCCCAAACCCATAAGCATATTAGTAACAAATCAACAAAACAAAATATAAGTACATTCTCATCATTACAGAGATGAGATTTGTTGTTGCTGTCCTGGCATGATTGGTTAAGGAAAAATGAATTATTCCCTAATTTCTGAGGAATACAAACTGTCTCTTTATAAAGTCAGAAGGAAAGGGGGCAAAGGGTTGCCAATGAGGATCAAGAGAGAAGAAAGGAGAAAAGTATTTACAGAAAATAGGAGACAGGCAGGAGTGTCCACAAGGAGAGCCTCGTTGTCACTTCTTCTTGCCGGCCCTCTTGGCACTGGACTTGGCTTTAGGCTTCACTGGTTTGGCCTTCTTAGGCTTGGATGCCTTGACTGGCTTGGCTTTGACAGTCTTGGGTTTTTTGGTTTTCTTGGGCGTGGCAGCCGGCTTCTTCTTGGCCTTCTTGACTGGGGTGGCTTTGGGCTTCTTACTTGGGGCTTTAGAGGCAGCCTTCTTGGGCTTGGCGGCCTTCTTTGGCGTGGCCACCTTCTTGACTTCCTTCTTCGTCTTCTTGAAGGCCACTGACCTCTTGGGCTCGTCGCTCTTGGCCAGCCGGAAAGACCCCGAGGCACCCACGCCTTTGGTCTGTTTGAGGACCCCAGTGGTGACCAAGCGCTTGATGGACAACTTGATCTGGGAGTCGGCGTTCTCACCCACCTTGTAGTGGCTCTTGATGTACTTCTGGATGGACTGGCGCGAAGAGCCAGCACGGTTCTTCTCCGCCTGGATGGCAGCCACGATCATGTCTGAATACTTGGGGTGGTCTGTGGACTTCTTGGAGGCCCTGGCCCTCTTGGGCTTGGCCGCAGGGGTGGATGTGGAGTTCTCGGTCATGGTGGCCTGCCTGATCCTGCTGTTGAAGAAGGCACCTTCCAAAGGGCCAGCCCTCGTCGGAAGCCCAGGAAAGCCTGATTCGGGATCTGCTGTGGTGCCTCTGGCTCCCAAGCCAGTCCGAGGCCGTCTCTCGGGGACCTTGCTCGGGTCGCGGGGGGGACTCGCTGGGCCGAGTCTGCGTGGCCCAGCCTCGCCGGTCTGTCGGTCGGTCTCGGCGCCCGGGTCTGCCTCCGCCTCCGCCTCCTCTGCCTCCCTTTTCCCAGCTCCGCGTCTGGCGCTCGGGCGGCGCATCCGGGTATTTAGCGGCGGCGGGCGGACCGCGGTGAGGACAGGGCTGCTGGCTGCCTGCTCCCGGCCCGGAATGGCGCCGCGCCGCCGCCATCTGTGTTTCTTCCGCTGAGCAAATCCGACCTTTCCCCCTGGCCCGGGCCTTCCCGCTCCCCGCCGCCGCCCGGGGACGCTGCCTGGCTCTCTGGGCTCCCCCACCGGGCGTCCCGCCGGCCCGGCCACCGCCCCCCCGCGCCCGCCACGCGCCCCAAACGGCGCCAAGGACCGCTGGCGCGCCGGCACATTTCCCCTTTGCCGGGGGCTGGCTCTGCGGGGCGTGGGAGCCCCGGTGCGGGAAACCCCCCGTAGCAAAGCTACCCCATGGGGCTACCGGGGACCCCGCTCCCGGCCCGCGGCGGGACCCCCCAGCCCGGCGGAGCGGCCCGAAAGCGGCCCCAACTAACACACGCGGCCCCGAGCCGGGCGACTCCCAGCCGGGCCGAGCCGGGACAGGGGGGAGGGGTCCCTCCCCCGGGGTCCGGTCACCTCTCGGGGGTCATCCCGCCACCGGGCCCCCCGCACCTCTACCCTCTCTCTGTCCATGGGGCCCCTAAGCAAACTTTCCTTGGAAGAGTTGGAAGGGCACTTTCAAACTTTGTCCCTTCCCCCTCCTCTGTCTTCGCTCCCCCAGCGCGCCCCCTGACCTCTACGTCGAGGTTCTCTCCTGAGACCGAACCCCGAATGCTGCCCGGGTCCCCTGAGGGAATGAGGAGGGGTCTCCGAGCCGCCTCTTCTCCTCAAAGACCCCCACATCCTCCACATGTCCTAACTGAGAATTCATTTATAGTCCTCTCTCAGCCTAGGAGTTTTGGGGTGTCGGGGACAGAGCTCGCTGCCCCTACCCCTAGGGCCCAGCCTGGGGATCCAGTCCCCCTCCCAAGGCTCCCTGAAGGCAGTGAGGGGGGCGGTCCACAATGAAGGAGCTGCCCCGCAGGCTCTAACCAAAGACTGTCTTGGGGGCCCCTGGGATGAGGAGAGGCCCTGAGAGCTTTGGGAGCTTGGGAAAATGGGGCTCTAGCGGGGAGGTCGAGGAGGGGGTCGCGCTGCTTGAGTCCTGACTAATCCTCGGAACGTGTGAGTTGTTCAGGGAGCCGTGGCCCGGACCACCGCCATTTTGCTGGGAAGATGCGATGTCTTTGTTAAAATGTATACATCTTTTCCCGTGCTGCTTGGCAGGTATAGATGAGGAAAGCAAGGGGCGCCACCATCTGTAGGGAACCTTGGGGGCTCAGAGGGGCTTTAGCGGTCTAGAGGCCAGCAGATGGGACCCCAGAGTTCCTGGGACCCCTTGTCTGCAACAGACGTCCTACTCACGTGCAAGGTCCCGCAGGGTCCCGCTTGGCAGGGGCCCTGGGTTGAGGTTCTAGGATGCTCGCTCTCTCAGCCTCCTCCCACAACAACCCGCTTTTATTCCCTAAGCAAAGAGGCGGCCACTCTTCACTTAAACAATACGCTGGTAGTGGGGGTTTATAGCTGGTCAAAATTATGAAGGCGGCTCTCCTGTACGGTCCCGGAGCTGTTTGCAGACACCAGCTATTGAGGAAGAGGGAGGGGAAGGGTTGGACGGTTTAGATGGGGGGGCTGGTCGTAACTGGGAGATGTTGGGGGAAGGGCTCCTACTGGACTTGGGAGTCTCTGAGGCCAGGGAAATTAATGGGTCCCCCACACACACACACACAGCAAGGGATGGATTAATCCAAATAATTGGGAAAGGGGAGGGGGAGTCCTGAGACTCGGTATCGGTATGGGATGCCTTCTCCCGGGCTTATCTTGGTGTCGCAGGCGGGGAAGAGAAGCCAGGAAGGGCCAGGTTAGTTTAAAAGGTCAACCTTCTTATTTGGATGTTGTCAATTACCCCGAAGTTTCCTGATTTGAAAACACAACATTCTGGTGGGTTTGTTTTGGTTATTTTCAAAGACAATTCTTCTGGTTCCCACTAAGATCTAGATGGGAAAATAGGCATCCACATAGTCAGCCCCAGGTCCGAGATGTCGTTCCACCCTGTGCTCCCAGAGACATGTCATCCCCGCATCCCAGGTCCCTGGGTGTCTAAAAATAAGGACTGAACGAGTCCAGTGGCACCATGATGAAATAATTTTATTTCATCCGTTTCCTGATCCTTTGCGCTTCCTGCCTGGGGAGGCAGGTAACGCGATCACTCCCCCCATCACCCTCATCTACTGTGGAGGCCACGGGACTAGGAAGGACGGATGGGGGGGCGCACTGCGAGGCTCAGCTCCTGGCGCCCGCAGGCCTTCACTTCGTTTTGTAGCTCTCACATCCCGAGTCCCCGCCCATCCCAGCAACCTGTAAATTCTCTCCCAGAACTGAAGCCAGAAATGGAGGGAGGGGTCGCCTCGGGGTCTCGGGGGCTTTTACCGCCCGTGGACAGCTCTTCTCCCTGCTGGCGATGAGATTCACCGCCCCTCCCCCCGTTCGGGAGAACTGGAGGGGAAGGGGGTGTTGGGAGGGGTTCCCCGGGAGTTGGGCATAGAGTCCGAGGCCGAGGTGGGCACGAAGAGGACCGGCTGCTTCCAGATTGGCTTGGCCTCACCTCGCCTCGCTGACACTGCAGAGCTCGAGGGGCTTCTTGACTTCGGCCCGGCCCGCCTACCCTCGCAGGACGGTCTCGGGTCCCCACCCAGCTTAGAGCCGTTTACCGGCCGGCAGACGGCAGAACTCCCTCCGCCCCATTTAACGCGAGCCCTTTAAAAATTCGGGAGCCGCAGAGCTGCGGGCAATTCCTCCTGGGAAATGTAGTCTCCCGATGGCGAGCCCCGCACTGAGACCCTCCTGGGACCCTCTCGAGCCTCAGAACGCCGGGCCGCCCCAGGCGTAGGGAGGGGGTCAGACATCGCCTGTTCATTCACTTAGGGAGGGGCCCAGGCCTCTCTGCTGTTTTTTCACTTGTCAAAAGAGCCCTCAGTGTTTTCACCTATCAGAAAGGGGCTCTACCTACATCTGGGGTTGGTGTGAGGGTGAAATGAAATCCTGTATGGAAAAGCGTAAATCGTACTAGAATGCCAGGGGTCCTGTTTTTACTAATATGCATGTGTGAATGTGCCAGCATTTACTGAGCACATTCAAGGGATATATAACATCTCCATTTTTCAGAGAGGATGTCTACGATGGCTAAATGACTTGTCCAAGGTGGGTCAACCTGGAGGAAGGAGGGTGACAGGTGACAGACTCCCCAGCCAATGACTTTCCCACTGCAGACATGCATTCATTCTGGTCTTTGGAACTCTAAGGTGTTCACTTGATATGTGCCAGGCACTGGGATAGGCACTGGGATAGGGCTGTGAACAAGAGACAAGAGATCTCTGCCCTTGTAGAGCTGACATTCTAGTGGAGAAGATAGATAAGCAATAGACTAAATAAAAGTCCAGGGACTTCCCTGGTGGCTCAGTGGTTAGGAATCCACCTGCCAATGCAGGGGACACGGGTTCGAGCCCTGGTCCGGGATGACCCCACATGCCGCGGAGCAACTAAGCCTGTGCGCCACAACTACTGAGCCTGCGCTATAGAGCCCGCAAGCCACAACTACTGAGCCCACGTGCTGCAACTACTGAAGCCCGCACACCTAGAGCCCGTGTTCTGCAACAAGAGAAGCCACCGCCATGAGAAGCCTGCGCACCGCAACGAAGAGCAGCCCCCGCTCACCGCAACTAGAGAAAGCCCGCGCGCAGCAACGAAGACCCAGAGCAGCCAAAAGTAAATAAATTTATTTAAAAAAATAGTTAATCATAGTCAACTCTGGCTACTGTGTGGAAAAGAAGCTGCAGAGGGCAAAGACAGAAGAGGGTTGGGAGGCTGTTGCAGTAATCCAGGTGAGCGATCATGGTAGTTTGGCCCAGATGGCAGCAGTGGAGGGGATGGGAAGTGGTCAGGTCCCAGGAGGACCCCACAGATTTGGGCCTGAACAAGCAAAGATGGAGCTCTCATTAACTGAGACAGGGAAGACTGAGGGTTTGAGAGTTCTGGCCGGGTTAGGTTTGAGATGCCTCCCAGGTGTGTGAGTGGAGATGCTGAGAAGTCAGGTACATGGAAGAATCCTGAGTCTGGAGTTCAAGGAGAGAGATCGTCTACCTCCCTCTTCCTCCACTTAAGGACCCTCTACTTTGGCTGAGTGCCAGATGTGAACAGAACAGACCCAGCTTGGTCTCACGGGGCTCAGAGTCCACTGGGGAGACAGCATTGATATCATTACAAATTGTGATTATGCCAAGCGTAGATAAGGATGAGAATTGGGGCCTGGGAAGGGGGTCACAGGCGGGCTTATGTACATCAAGTGCCAGGGGAGGCTGTGTGGCTGGATGGAGACAGGATGAGGAGTGTGGAGGGAGCTGCCATTAGACCGAAGAGCCGGCTGCATCACGTGTGGGTTTAAGCCGCGGCAAGGGGTGTAAGTCTTGTTCTGAGTGCACTCAGAAGCCACTACAGAATTTTAAGCTTAAAATTTTGTCTCTTAAAATAATTAACCCAGTTATTTTAAAATAAAAATTTAAATTATGACATACATCATCCATGCAAGAGATTATGCAATGTAATACAATTCTAAAACCAATATGGAGACAACTGTTTCCCTTGCTCAAGTTAACATGAGAATCACCATCAGTCCCTCAGAAGCCCCCTGTGTCCCCCTCCCTAACCATACCTCCGTGACCTCTATCCTGGAATTCTGTAAAACAATTCTCTCCTTTTCTTATAGTTTTTCTATGTGAACTTAACCCCATACACTACTGTATAGCTTACTTTTGCCTGGTTTTGGACTGTATACAAATAGAAGCATATCATGGGTATTCTTTTCTGTGACTTGCTTCTTTCACTCTGTATTTTTGAGAGTCGTCATGTTGGTGCAAGCGGCTGTTGCTCAGTGATCAGAGCACATACTGGTTTTGTAGGACCTAACATTTATACAGTTTTTGAAGTCCTTTTTTTTTTTTTTTCGGTACGCGGGCCTCTCACTGTTGTGGCCTCTCCCGTTGCGGAGCACAGGCTCCGGACGCACAGGCTCAGGGGCCATGGCTCATGGGTCCAGCCGCTCCGCGGCATGTGGGATCTTCCCGGACCGGGGCACGAACCCGTGTCCCCTGCATCGGCAGGCGGACTCTCAACCACTGCGCCACCAGGGAAGCCCTGAAGTCCTTTTTTTAAAAAATGCAATAATAGGGAATTTCTCGGCAGTCCAATGGTTAGGACTCCCTACCTTCACTGCTGAGGGCCCGGGTCAGGGAACTAAGACCCCACAAACCACATGGGTGTGGCCAATAAATAAAAATACAGTAATAGAATATTAGGTAAAAAGTGAGTTTATATTTAGAATGAGAAAAGAACTCACAACAACTCATATTTTTTTTAAAAAATAAAAGCTAATAAACACCACAAAGATCATGAAATCCAGAAATATACTTTTACTAATGAACTGTCTGACCCATATTGCTAGGATCCCTCTCAGGGCCTTGGGCAAGGCAGAGACCCTAAGGCTCCAGTGAGGCCAGCTTCACAGTGAATCTCTCTCAGAATGTGGCATGTTCCACTGTAGGAAGAGGCTGCAGTTTCTCTCCATGCTACTTGTGATAGATGGCTCCCAGACCTGTCCATGCCCTCATCCCTGGAGCCCGTGTGTATGCTCTGTCACATGGCAAGGAGGGATTATGGTTGCAGATGGAGTTAAGGTTGCTGACCTTGAGATGAGAGACCACCCTGGATTATCCAGGGAGGCCCAATGTAATCACAAAGGTCCTTAAGTGGGGGAAGAGGGAGGCAAAAGAGTAGGAACCAGAGAGCTGGTGTCGTGAAAGAGTGGACCACTGTGGGCTTCTGAGATGGAAAGAGCCCACAAGCCAAGGAATGCAGGCTGCCTCTGGAAGGTGGAAAAGGCAAAATCCAGATCCTCCCCAGAGCCTCCGGAAGGAACACACACCTGACGGCACCTGATTTTAGCTCAGTGAGACCCTTTTTGGACTTCTGACCTCCAGAACTGTAAGGCAATAAACCTGTGCTGTTTTAAGCCACCAAATTTGGGACAATTTGTTTCAGCAGCCTTAGGAAACTAATACACTACTGTTTGGGTCGGATATTTAGGTTGTCTCCAGCCTCTTGCTTTCCAGACAGTGTTGCTGTGACTCTCCTTCTCCAAGTGTCCTGATATAACATGTACAGCCTTAGCTTGACCTGGTTGAGACAACTGCTTCTCACAGGATGCAGTTGGGATGATGGATTTGGGAAGGGCAGAATGAGCGTGACGAGACCATCACGGGCCATCTCAGCAAGCCAGGTACTGAGCTAAAGAGGTGGCAGTGGAGTCCGGAAGATGGGGCAGATGTGAGAAATATTTAGGATGACAAGTCCACAGGACTCCCTAAAGGGTTCCTTGTTGGAGGTGAGGGAGCAACCGGAAAGATTCCCGAGTTCCTGGAGCAGAAGCAAGGATGGTGGTGGAACCAGAGATGGTGATGGCATGAAGTCTGACACCAGGACCCTTCCTCGTGGGCCTTCCCCTTTCCTGCCCTAGCTGGCAGCTCTCCCGGTCCCTCCTCATCCTTTACAACCTCATGCATTGGAAGCTGATCTCTCACCCACTTCTCCCAAGTTAGGAAAATAATCGAAATCCCATGTGGGTTGAAAGCCAAATGACGGACAGAAAGACAAACACACACTCCATGACAAAGGAATGAAACTGCAGGTGATAGCTTCACGGTTAAACTTTAACTGATCTGGCTGAACTAAACTTTAACTAATTTCCTAAGATTTAAAGCAACAGAGACATCACCAAGGCAAAGGCTGAGGGTTTTGATTCTTAGAGATACTCTCCTGCGTGGGCACCATCCTTTGGGAGGCCACGTGGCTCTTACACAGGAGAGGAGGCTGCAAGTGCAGTCGGAATGTGTCTGCAGTGCACCAATTCAGAAAAGCAAGCTGACAAAAATATGCGTGGGGATCACGTTTTTATGAAATAGGGAAGTTAGGGAGCTCCATCCAGGTATAGATTGATAACAGTAGTTCACATTTATGGAGCAGTTACTGTGTGCCCGGCACCGTGGTCAGTGCTCTACTGATAGGTACTAATGCATTTGGATCTTTTGCTATTATTGTCACTTCCTTTGACAGAGGGAGAAGAAACTTGTCTAAAGGGGTCTGACTCCATGCTCTTAATCAACTCTCAAAGCTTCCCCTCCCTTAATCTGGGGACTAGATGGGCAAATTTGTGGCTGTCCTGGGGAGCCCTGGGAGGAATGAGCTCTGGGCTCCAAGCCCTCCCCTATACGGGTCAGTAAGATTAGCTGCCATCTGACCCACTGGGATACTCCTGACCAAGGTCATCTGGCAAAGAGGACACCTATGCCCCCAAAGAGGGAACTCACTCTGTGGGAAACGGGATATGGACATTGTGAGGCAGACAGACACCATGTGTGGCTTGGGCTGGAAGCCATGCTGGGCCCTCCCCTCCCCCCATTCTGGCATCATTCCCACTTCAGGGAGCAAGGACTGAGCTCCTGGTATGAACGAGAGGGCTGTAACCTCGGAGCTCACCAGCAGGCAGGCTGGGCCTTATAGGAGTGGGACCGGCCTCCTTTGGATGGAGTGAGCCCCTGGGAATCTCAGACTATTCTGGAAGAGACCTCGAGAGGGAGATGCTGGGCTTCTTACCAATAAATGCATGAGGGTGCATGAGAGATGGTTTAAAAAAACAACCACGCTGCACTGTGATGAGGGGATTGTTTTCCAGGCTGGACAAGTGGACTGTGAATGTGTGTGCATATGTCCACGTTATTATTGCCAGTTTTCTCTGAGAAGTGGAATTGGGTCATGGCAGGCTTTCACTTTTACACTTCCATATTGTTTTAATTTTTTAAACAATAAGCATGTATCACTTTTTTTTTAAATTAATTAATTTATTTTTAATTTTTGGCTGCATTGGGTCTTTGTTGCTGCACGTGGGCTTTTCTCTAGTTGCATCGAGCAGGGGCTACTCTTCGTTGCAGTGCGCGGGCTTCTCACTGCGGTGGCTTCTCTCGTTGTGGAGTATGGGCTCTAGGCGCACGGGCTTCAGTAATTGTGGCACATGGGCTCAATAGTCATGGCTCGCGGGCTCTAGAGCGCAGGCTCAGTAGTTGTCGTGCATGGGCTTAGTTGCTCCGCGGCATGTGGAGTCTTCCTGGACCAGGGCTCGAACCCGTGTCACCTGCATTGGTGGGCAGATTCTTAACAACTGCGCCACCAGGGAAGTCCCATAGCATGTATTACTTTTATAATAAAGAACCTTCATAATGTCAAAAACATACATATGAGGAAAAGGCAAAAAAATATTTTAAAAAACCCTTCAGAGTAAATATGATGAATGGTAAGTATTCATAGCATATAGAATAGTGTTACAAATCCTTAGGAGAAAAATGGTAACACCACAGTGAGAGCTAGTACGTAAACAGATAAATTATAGACAAGTAAATACCAGCTAATCTGATCTCATACGTGAGCCAAGATGTGCAGCTTTAAACAAGAGCAATGTCATATTTTTCACCTTTCAGTTTAACTAAGGTTTTGTTTTTTTTTTTGGCCGTGCCACATGGCTTGTGGGATCGGGATCTTAGTTCCCAGACCAGGGATCAAACCCAGGGCCCTGGCAGTGAAAGCACGGAGTCTTAACCACTGGGCTGCCAGGGACTTCCCTAAGTAAGACTTTTAGAAATGGTAACAGTCATCCACTCCTTTCCCCTGCTCGCAGGAGTGGACCTTAGATCAACGTGTTTGGATAAGAGTTTGCTACTAGGACTCAAAGGCCTTGAATTATTCAAACTCAACCTGGATCTAATCATGAGAAAAGAACTGGACAAACTCAAACCGAGGGACATGTTATAAGACGACTGGCCTGGACCCTCCAAAAATATTAAAGTCATGAAAGACTATAAAGGCGGAGACATGTCCCAGATTACAGGAGACAAGAGAGACCCAGCTAAATGTTGTACGTGCTCCTGGATGGACCTTGGGTCTAAAAAAGAACAAGTTCTAAAAGACGTTATTGAAAGAGTTGAGTTGAATGTGGGCTGTATATTAGATAACGTTGCACCTGCGTTCCATTTCTGGAATGCGCTCATTAGATTGTGATCTTGTGGATGAATGCCCTTTAACTTAAGAGATGGATGCTGAAGGGCTGAGAGAGTGTCATGATGTCTGCAACTCAGATCACGGAGCAAAATATATGTACTTAGGCAGAAGTCTTGGTTTACAGATTTGTATATATGTAGACAGAGGTGTCAACAGACAACACCAGAGAGAAAGCGAGGGTGGCAAAATCATGACCGTTGGTGAGCCTGGGCAAAGGATACATGGAAGTTTACTGGACTATTTTTTTGGGTAAAGTTTTATTTATTTATTTATTTTTGCTGTGCTGCACGGCTGCGCAGCACGCGGGATCTTAGTTCCCCAACCAGGGATCGAACCCGTGCCCCCTGCAGTGGAAGAGCGGAGTCTTAACCACTGGACCGTCAGGGAACTCCCTATTGGATTATTCTTGCAGCTCCTCTGTAGGTTTAAAAATGTACAGAATAAGTTGGAGGAAAAGTGTTCAAGGCCAAGCGAGTGCAGAGGCATAGCCCATTCTCAGCCCAGCGTCTGAGTGAGAGGCAGGACGCACGGCCTGGTGAGACTGACCTTGGCTCTGGTCCTGCGTGCCCCCCAGCCTGCCTCAGCACCTCTGGGCTAGAGACACTTTGCAGGCCTGTCTGGGGGGCACACACAGTTCACACCGTGTGCTGCCTGCCCTGCCCTGGCCCCGGCCCCACTCCAGACCCCTGAGCCAGTCCTTTCTACTCAACCCCTCATCCCACATCAGGGCCAGGATGAGGCCAAACCAGGACCCTAGCCACAGAGCTTAGCTCTCACATCTGGGTGGTGGCAAGGAGACGGAGTCTCCCTCTGCCTGTGATCTTACCCGAGTCTCCCTGTTAGCGCTGGTCCGGGACCACTTCCTTGCCGGACTTGCCTGTCCATCCTCCCTAACACTCAGGGCTTGTGTCTTTTCCAGCAAGTGTTGGATGGGCAGCCACAGCCTGGAGGGTCATGGAAGCCCCCAGAGGTGGGAGTCTGGGAGAAGCCGGGATCACCCCACCCCCAAATCCAAGGCCCTGCTTCTGCCACTCAGTGCAGGCCCCGCTGTTGAAGCCCAGGGCACGTGGAGGGTCTGTTTGTGTTTAGTTTTTCAAAAGCGGTAACACCCAAGGTCAGCAGCAGTTGTTTTCCTAACCTCGGGGCACGAGCTCTGCTATGGAAATGGTCAGCTGAGCTTGACCTTGGGGCCCTTCACGTGAGGAAGAGCCGCCTGGACGAGGAGATAAAAGGGGTCCCTGGGTGGGGGCAGGGGGACTAGGGCGTCTTGGGAGCGACACGCAACACAAACAAAGCCAGAGTTTCCAGGAAAAGATGGCAAAGTACGTAGATCGCGGCCCCTTCCCTCTGAGAGACCGAAAAACCAGCTGCCTCCCAGCACTTTGATGTTTTCTAGGCAGCCACTCCCTGATTGCCCAGAGGAAGAAGCGCTGGCCTTCCTTGGCCACAGCTTTTGGGAATGAAGGGCAAAGACTTCTAGAATCAAAGAATTCAGAGAAATTATGGAAGCTAAGAATTCAGTCCTCATATTAGAATTCTCACTTATGTTGAGTTCTAAAATACTGGAATCACAATCTCTTATATCGGGGAAGTGGCTAGATAGACGGGCAAATATCATTTTTCTACTCCATGCACCGCATTCTCAGATACCCTAACTGGTACCCTGCCCAGCACCAGCGGCTAAAGGAACCTGGAGCCGAGGCTGGTATGCCCAGGATGGTGAGGAGGGCCTGCATACTCGGCCTGGCTGCTCTCTGGCGAGGGCCATGCCCAACTGGGGCCCAAACACAGCTGGCATCACTCCCTGCAAGCGCTTAAAACATGCTTTTGTGCTGGCTGGGGTGGAGAGCAAAGTTCTGCTCCCAGGAACGAGGGGGTTTAAGCTCCTGGTCACTGCAGCTTCTCTGGAAAGGTTCAGGAAACGTTTCCCATGGGCACTGAAGGTGTTTAAACACACCTTAGGAGACAGTGTGGGTGGGAGAAGCCCCTGAAACTGCTGTGTGACCTAAAATAGTTTGGTAACCCTCTCTGGGTTCATGTGCTCTCTCCTATAAACTCAGGGTTGGGAGGACTTCATTGACCCACTAGAAGTCCACAAAGTCTAGCATGGTGGTGAGGTCCAAGCACCATAGATTCATGTTGTCTGGGTTCAAATCCCAGCTTTACCACTTACAGGTACGAGGTTCTGGGCAAGCTGACCCTTCTGTGTCTCAATTTCCTCCCCCTGTAAACTGGGGATAATAGTGGCACCTACCTCATAGAGTTTTCATGAAGACTGAATGTATATATGTGTGTATATGTAATATGTTTATAACAAATTATATGTCATATTATATATGACATCTGTAGTATTATATATATTATAATGCGATATGATTATATATACAGCACTTAGAAGAATGCCAGACACATACTCAGCACAGTTTGAGCATTAGTTGTTATCATCATTGTTGGTATCTCATCACCTGGACGGAAATGATGTGTTTACCCACAATAAGGCGGCAGAGACTCACAAATGTGTTGTGTCTTTACTTTTGGCTAAGATTTACGTCAATTCAATGTGGGGACAGCGGATTTGCTCCTGCTGAGGCAAAGCTTTGGCCGGCAGCTCCATATGGCTTTCCTTAATTTTTTTAAACGGAGGAATCTCTTATTTCTGAATGTAGGTTGTTTGAGCGACCAGAACTTTTAAAACACGGAAGAGGTCCACTTAGAGGAATTTAGCCTAAGGAAATGACCAGGAATTCACACAAATGTTTCTGTACGAGGATGTTCACTGCAGCATTATTTTTTTTTATTTATTAATTTATTTATTTGGCTGCGCTGGGTCTGATGACCTCACTGATGACCTCACTGATGACCAGTCTTTACCAGAATCTGAACTGGGTGTTGGGAACAAAGACAAATCAGAAACCCACAGTTCAGAGGGGAGACGAAGATGAAATATACAACCCCAGGACTACTCTATTCTCAGTTTCATACAATAGGTAACCATTTGTTCACATAGTCAAATCTTGCCAAGAGATGGGGCTTCTGCTCAACACCAGGCACTGCACTGAATGCAGGGACACTGATGCGGCTGGCCTTCAAGGGGCCCCCAAGCTGAGAACACACGCCGTGACCCTGGAGCCTTCTTTCCATCCAGAGCAGTGGCCTCTGACTCAGTAGCTCTGGAATGTGGTTCCTGGCCTCTCATCAGTCTGGGTCTACTCTTAGTGGGTCTGACTGGGCAGCTGGGGCCTGGGAGACTGGCCTTGTTCAGGCTGGGGCGACCTTTCAGACCACCGGCCTCACTGCCCTGTGCGCGTATTTAACTTGGGAGGAGAGGGCAGAGGTGAAGTGGGCACGTAGAGAGGGTGCAAGTGTGCAGACAGGTGTGTGTGTTTGAGTGTGCTGTATCCATACATACACACAAGCATGCAGGCGTACATGAGACGTGTGGTGGGTGCCTACAGGCTTGTGTGTATGCATACATAAAATACATATAAATGCATGCCACTAGGCATGCATTTAGTAAAACATTAACATAGTCTATGAAATATGAACACAGTGTAATGATATTAATGCGTCATTGAGTGTGTTTTAGAAATCGTAACAGTGAATATGTATTGAATAGTGCTCTCAGTACCCTACAGGAACTGCCTCATTTAATCCTTACCGCATCCTGACGAGGTCAGTACTGTTATTATCCCCAGGTTAGAAGCGAGGAAACTGAGGCCCAGAGAGGTTAAGTGACCTGCCTGGGGTCACACAGGTAGTCAGCAGCCTGTCCCCAGCCCGCACCCCTGAGCCTCAAGCCGCCTCCATGCTCGGCCCATCTGCAAGCCCCTGGAGCATGTGTGGACACCTGCGCAGGCTGGACGTGTGAGCAGGGGGGCGTGTGTGGGAGTGAACAGTACGGGACGGGAGTGCGCACAGGTGCTCATGACAGCACGCATCTACAACTCTGTTTACGGGGCGTGGCTCCAGGTGTGCCTGCCCTGCTCCCCCAGCCTGGAGCGCCCTTCTCCGCCTTTGTCTCCTGGTGACGCCTATGTATCCCCGGAGACTCACTGTGGGTGTCACCTTTTCCCCCAGGCGGCCCTGGCTCCTCTGGCTGGGTCAGTTGCAACATCGGCCCTCCCTGGCGCTGTCTTCCGTTGGGGTGAGGGTGTGTCCTTCATATCTGTGTCACTCAGGTGTCTGGAACAGGTCTGACCGGGACATTAACAGCAATGATAACAGCTGCCACTCGGTGGGCACGGCCGCTGTGACTGGTGTGCGCGGAAGCGGCGCCCTCGTGACCTCACTGAATCCCATTTATCAGTCGAGGTCTCAGAGGGTGATTGGAGCACGTACGCAGCAGAACCAGAAATTGAACCCCGGGCTTGGCTTCAGCTCTGTCGTTCCCATACCATGTTCCTTTGGGGCAATTTTATTATTTTTTAAGCTTTTATTTATTTGCGATTAGCTATCACACACCCCTGGGAAACAATTCAGAGAAGCATCTAACATTGAAATAAGCATCCCTCCACCCCTGTCACTCACCCTCCAGCCCACTCCCGAGGCAACCGCTGGTCCAGGTTCTTGCATGTCCAGGGCCCCCTTCCCACTGCGTTTTCTCACGCTGTGTGTGTGCATGTGCATGCATGTGTGTGGGCGCACACACGTGTGCATGAGCACGTGCACGCATGTGACTCCTTCCCGAGAGGTTTTGAGCATCTCTAAGCACGTATGCCAACCATACCTGCTGTTATTTCTCTCTCTCTCTCTCTCTTTATTTTTGTATCTTTGCCTTTATTTATCTATTTTATTTATTTTTGGGTGCATTGGGTCTTTGTTGCTGCACGCAGGGTTTCTCTAGTTGCGGTGAGCGGGGGCTACTCGTCGTTGCAGTTTGAGGGCTTCTCATTGCGGTGGCTTCTCTTGTTGTGGAGCACAGGCTCTAGGTGCGCGGGCTTCGGTAGTTGCAGCACGTAGGCTCAGTAGTTGTGGCGCACGGGCTTAGTTGCTCCACGGCATGTGGGATCTTCCCGGACCAGGGCTCCAACCCGTGTCCCCTGCATTGGCAGGCGGGTTCTTAACCACTGCACCACCAGGGAAGCCCTATTTCTCTTCTTTTACATAAATAGTGGCACGCCCCACACCCAGATCTGCACCTTGCTTTGTTTACTTCACAGCACATCTTGGAGATCTCTCCACATCAGCATGTAAGAACGTCCTCACTGCTTTTTATAACTGCTTGACCCTGGAGCAGTTATAAAAAGTTATAACTGTTATAAAAAATTATAAAAACGTGGTGGGGAATTTATTAAACACTTCCTACTCCCAATGCAGCCGTGAATGTTCTCGTACAGGCGCAGACTTTGACTGAATGAATGGATCAATGAAGGAACGAGTGAAGGGGAGAGAGGATGCCCGAGGTTGGGGCCTGGGTTATGGGGGGATCCTGGGCGTGGGGCCAGAGATACCTCCAAACCTGTCTTTCTAAGGAAATGGGAGAACGTGAGAATCTGCTGGAGTCCTGAGGGTCACTGCCAGCTGGGTCCCAGGTGAGGGTCTCTCGGCAGGACCGCCTCGGCTCCTCGTCAACAATGCAACAACGTCACACTGCTGGTGAAGTGTGCCCGCCATGAATCACCTTTCACACCTGCTTGGCCAGTGCAGCCAACCGCCCCCCTCTTGAAGCTAGAGATGCCTCCGCTGAGGTCACCGGGCCAGCGGGTGGCCAAACCAAATGAGCGTCTTTGGGATGCAGGCTACATGCCCTGCCCTGATGGGGGAGCTGGAGACACAGAGATGGCCACTGACCTCGTTGAACCATGAACCACAAGGGAGCTTGGAGACAGTGGCCGACCGGGTCCAGGGTGCCAAGAGCTGGGGCGGGTCTGGTTTGGGAGTTCAGGGAGTGGAGTTGGAGGTCCAGGCAGGGATCCACACTGCAAGAGCTCAGGGACTTTGAGAAGAAGGTGTGATTGGCACCCCTCGTGACACAGGGGGGAGACTGGAGCTGCCGGATGGTGAAGGGGCAACAATTCACGCAACTTCTTGCCCTTTCTAGGGGCCTCCAACCTTCCTATCCCCCTTGGGAGGAAGCTCTTGATCTGCTTAACTAGGGAAACTGAGGCAGGAGTGTGGAGGTGACTTATCCAAGTCAGCCCAACAGAGGTGCACCCAGACCTCCCCCCAAACCTATGCCCCAAGGAAGGGACCCAGGGCACCTGGTCTCTGGGCAGTTTCCAATGAGAAGACCTTGGTCAGCTTGGGAAGCCCCTGGTGCTATGACAGCCACGGACCTGGACTCCAGCTCTGTGACCTCGGCGCTACTGAGTCCCAGCCCCCTCACCTATAAAATGGAGGTAACTGCGCACCTCCCTCACTGGGTTGTTCAGGGGACTAAAGGAGATAGTGAATGCAAATGCCTATTCCAGGACCTGGCACACAGTAAGTGCTCCACAAAAGGTAGATATCTTTCTGTTTGGGCAGGTGGCCTGAGTAAGAAGATTTGGGCGCTGGAGCCAGACATGCCATGATGTGACTCAGTAAATTACTGACCTTGGTGAGTCATGTCCCCTCTCTGATCCTCAGTTTCCTCCTCTGTAAATGGGCTCAGCCCTTCAAAGAGTTGTTGTCTAAAAGTCTGCTCAAGGCAGGAGCTCCCTCAATGTGAGCTCCTCCTTTCCCGGGCCTCAGAGTCAGCTTGTAAAGTCAGATGGGACGCTGGGATGACAGGGATGACTCACAGTTACAGCCTAGGCTCTTTCATGTGCCAGAAACTGCCATTAGCTCCTAGCACCTCAAGCTGGTTGCTGGGCTTCCAGGCTGATTTACGGGGAGACCCAGACCTTTGCCCTTTGGCGTGGGAGTGAGGGTGAGGCTGAGGCTGTGGCTGTGCCCTGTCTTGAGGGTGCCTGGCTGGGTAGTCGTTCACTTCCAGTCAGTCAATCAGTCAGTCAGTAAGTCAACCAACAAACATACATCATACCGAGACTCCATGTGTTCTGTGCTGGGTCCTGGGGAAACAGAAGTGAATCAGAGCTGGTCCCTGGCTTGGGGGGCTCACAGTCTAGGGGAGCCATGTGGAGAGAACATGTCAAGTAGAAGGGCTGTGGAAGCCAGAGTGGGCATCTAGCCCCATCTGGGGGATCTTGGAGGTGGCAGGTGATGACTGATCTGAGTCCTGACTCTACTGGGTCTCCCAGAGGAGGGGCGGGGAGTGGGCAGGTGCATGTGGAGGAGAGGGGTGAGGACAGATGAGTGCCTGGCTGGGCACACTTAGGAGCTGCAGGTGCCTTCGTGGAGTGGAAACCCAGAGCCCAGGGATCCTGAAGGGGCAGGGGCTCATGTGCCAATACTTGATCCTAGGGCAGCAGGGGCTCAGAGCAGGGTTTCACAAAGGGAAAACCCTGTTTTAGAAAACCCACACTGGTGGTGTGCAGATTGGATGGGAGGGGAAAAATCAGAGGCTGGGGACTGGGATAGATGCAGAATGAGGCATGGGCTTGGGGACAAAGATAGGCAGTAGCATCCAAGGGTGGTAAAGGGGTGGCCAGGAGGAGAGGGCACACTGGGCTCCTCCCAGACTGCCAGCTGCCCCCACCTGCTGGGGTCGAGATGGCGCAGGGGCAAGTTGGTGAGAGCTTGCTAACAAGACACTCTTTTCCAGAGGATGTATCATAGAGCCCCTGAAGGGGTCTGGCTTTGTACCTGGCAACACATCCCACCCCGAGAGACGGGAAGTCTCAGGATGCCCTGAAAAGTGACAAGTGGGAATCTGCCAAAATGGGAGGAAGAGGCCTGGATTCTCACAGAACATGGGGTCGGGTTTTGGACCAAGTTTAACCAGATCTCCTGGGAATGGCAGGGGGCAGGGACAGCCAGCTGACTTCTGACTAATAATAATAAAATAATAGCTCCTGTTTTTGAAATACTTACTGTATTCTGGGCCCCATGCCATGCATTTTACTTCCATCATTTCACTTAATCCTCATCACCACCCCATAACAATAACAGCCACCACAATGAGAACTAACATTTTAATTGCATTTTACTCTGTCCCAGGCACTCTTCTCAGCATTTTATATGTATTGGCTCATTTTTGAGCTTCACAACACTCCTGCGGGGTATGAACTACTATCCCCATTTTACAGATGAGGAAACTGAGGCACAGAAAATTTGTATAACTTGCCCAAGTTTGCAGAGCTAGGAGCTAGGATACGGATGGAGGGCTGTCTTGGTCCCCTTACCCCCCGCCACTGACCTCAGCCCTTACTCCTTCCTCATCCTGCCTCTCTCAGGCATCATGGGACGGGGAGGGGAGGGTCTGCATCATTAGTGCCTTCTGAGGTGACATTGCCCCCCCCCCTTCCCAGAGGAGCTGCAGGTCCCTGGAGCTGAGGGTGAGATGGTCCCAGAGCCCCTGGATGGGGTGGGCCTGGGGTGACTGAAGCTCTAGGCCTTAGAAAAAGGAGCCGGAGTAAAGTTTGACAAGGTGTAAAGAGTAAAGGTGACAAGGAAGTGACAACACTTCTCTGTCCTCCCCTCACAGCCTCTGTCCCCCTCATGGCTCCCCACCCTCTGTGGCCTGACGAAATTCAGTGGGCCCTTGGTGGGCCTTTTCTCCCAGCCCCAGTCGGCCACTCCCTTCTCAAAGCATCCGCTCCCTCCGGTTGCTGGGAACCCACTTACTGCTCTTCCTTAGGGTCCTGTCCCCCTCTCCAACCCCCCGCCCCCACCCTGCTACTTGCCACCCTGAGACCGACTCAGAGCCTTCACCAACCCCCCGTGCTGATGTTGCCCACAGCCCCGTCTTTGCCCAGACCTCCGTCCTGAGCCAGGGCACCGCCCACCTAAAACTCCCCAATGGCTCCCCACTGGGTTAAGAATGAAGCTAGAGGGACTTCCCTGGTGGTGCAGTGGTTAAGACTCTGAGCTCCCAATGCAGGGGGCCTAGGTTTGATCCCTGGTCAGGGAACTAGATCCCACACGCATGCCACAACTAAGAATTCCCACGCCACAACTGAGGAGCCCACAAGCTGCAACTAAGACCCAGTGCAACCAAATAAATAAATAAATATTTTTTATAAAAGAAGAATGAAGCTAGAGCTTGGAGGCAGGGTCCCTACCCTCCTTGCAGATTGAATTCTATTCTAGCTCTGGCCTGTTCCTCTGGCCTCATTTTGGATCCCTGTACGCACTCCAAACTCCAGCCAAACCCAGCTGCTCTGTCCCCGAATGGGCTTTCCTTTCCCATCTAGTGCCTTTGAATGTGATGTTCATTTGACCTGGAATACTCTCTCCACCCTCTTAGTCTAGCTAGTTCCTCCTCAGCTCCAGGGCCCCCTCCTCCAAGAAGCCTCCCCTGACCTCCCAGGCTGGGTTTGCTGCGGCCTCTGTGCTGATTGTGGCCTCTTGTAAGTAACTGAAGTGGAACAAATTGGAGGGAAGACAGGGCCTTGATAGCAGCCTTGAGACTGAGGCTGCCCAGGTCTGGAGTTCCCAAGAAAGGCTTGGGTTGCAGACAGACAAAAGCCAAGGACAAGAGATCAAAGACAGAGATCAAGCTTGTCACAGGAAAACATGTAGAAGGAGAAGACAGGAGAGCTGAGGACAGACCCTGGGGAACCCCAACATTAGAGGGCGGGACAGAAGAAGAGAATTCTCAGGAGACTGAGAAGGAGGAGGTGGAGAGTTAGGTGGAGAAGCCAGAGCGCAGAGAAGAAAGCTAGCTCCCAGTGAATCACCCCCCAGCATCCATGATCAGGGGCTGTCCCCTCCCCTTGACTATGGGCCGGCCCTGTGACTTGCTTTTTTTATTATTATTATTTACTTATTTATTTTGGGCTGCATTTGGTCTTCGTTGCCGCACGTAGCTTTTCTCTGGTTGCATCCAGCGGGGGCTACTCTTTGTTGCAGCGTGTGGGCTTCTCATTGAGGTGGCTTCTCGTTGTGGAGCATAGGCTCTAGGCACGCAGGCTTCAGTAGTTGCAGCACGTGGGCTCAGTAGTTGTGGCTCGTGAGCTCTAGAGCGCAGGCTCAGTCGTTGTGGCCCATGGGCTTAGTTGCTCCACGGCATGTGGGATGTTCCCGGACCGGGGCTCGAATCCGTGTCCCCTGCATTGGCAGGCGGACTCTTAACCACTGCGCCACCAGGGAAGTCCAGTGACGTGTTTTTTATTAATTTGATCGGAAGAAGTGCCACAGCACTTCCAAGCCTGAGTCATAAGAGGCTTGTAGATTCCACCAGCATCACTTGAAACTCTCTAAGGGAAGTGAACTGCCATGTAAGAAGTCGGACTACAGACTGCCCTGAGACTGCCATGCTGTGAGGAAGCCCAAGCTAGCCACGTGAAGTGGCCACGTGGAGAAAGGTAGAGATCTGTCCTGTGGCCCCCCAGCTGCCACCTTCACCCCAGCTGAGGCACCAGATATACGAATGAAGAAGCCGTCTTGGACGTCCAGCCCAGCCACCATTGACTGCAACTGCAAAACAGACACCAAGAGAATGGTCCAGTTGAGCCCAGTCCATCCACGGGGCCAGGAGTGATAATAAAGAACTGTTTTTCTAAGCCATTAAGTTTACGGTAGTTGATTATACAGTAATAGATCATTGAACCAGTTGGTAATTTAATACCTGAATAACCCTCTGTGGTAGACATTATCATTCCCATTTAAGAGATGGGAAAATAAAGCCCAGAGAGGGATGTGACTCTGTGAGATTCATGTAGCCAGCTGGAGGCAGCAGTTGGGGTTTGAACCCCTATGGGGTTGTCTGATACCCCACCCTGTGCTCTTTCCGTAGCACATACTTGGCTGTCTGAGGAGGCCAGACCTAGCAGCCAAACCTTGTAGTTTCGGCCAGATTCCCTGTGTGACAGGTTATTGGGGTTTTCCCCAGGAGCCTCACCTGGGCACCTGCTGGAACCCTGGATTTTTTTTTTTAATTAGATGTGATTCACACAGTCAAATGCACAAATCATTAAGTGTGCAAAGTGGCAAATTTTTACGTGTGACCACTACCCAGGTCAAGATATGCTACATTTCTGGCACCCCAGAAAGTCCCCACTAGTCAATGTGCCCCACCCTACCCGGAGCCCAGATGACTATCACCATAGCGACAGTTTTGCTTGTTCTTGAACTTCCTGTAAATGGACTTTTCGTGGCTGGCTTCTTTCACTTAACATTATGTCTAGAAGACTCATCATGCTGTTGCATGTAGCAGTAATGTTTTTTTTTAATTTTGCCCACGCCACGCAGCATGCAGGATCTTAGTTCCCCAACCAGGGTTCGAACTCGTGTCCCCTGCAGTGCGAGCTCGGAGTCTTAACCACTGAACCGCCAGGGAAGTCCTAATAATTCTTTTTTTGTTGCAGTATAGTATTCTAATGAATGAATATGCCACCATTTGTTTATTCATTCTACTCTTGATAGACGTGTATTGTTTTCAGATATGGGTTACTATGAGTAAGGCTCATATGAATATCTTTGTACTAGTCATTTTATAAACCTAAGCACTCATTTCTCTTGGGTGTATACGCAGGAGTGGAAATCCTAGGTCCCAGGGTAGGTGCGTATTTAACTTTATAAGAAACTGCTGGGACTTCTAAGATCTCACATAGTGTGCAGTGCGGCCAAAAAAAAAGCCAACAGTTCCTCACTGTGCTGGTACCAAGAACACTCCCACCAGCAGTTCGTGAGAACTCCAGTTTTTCATATCCTCAGACACTTGGTATCATTAGTCCTGTTAATTTGAGCTATTTTTTAGTGGGGTGGGGTGGAAGTGATCTCTCATTGTCTTTAAGTGGTTCAGGTGGGGCACCTGTTCATAGGTTGGCCAGAGTTTTTGGTTTGTCCAGGCAGCCCTGCCTGAGGAGAGGGTGGCGTGGGAGGGAGCCGGTGAGGAGGACGTTCCCATAGCCCAGGTGCTACACAGGCAGCCCGAGTTGGGCTGAGGGAGTCATGAAGACAGAGGATGGACTCGAGGGAGGTCTGGGGGTGCTGGTGGGAGACAACAGAGCGTGGTGAGGATGGGCAGGGCGCTGGACTCAACCGGCTGGATACGGGGGCTGCCCATGGGATGCTCCTTATGAGACAAGAAGTCCTGAGGCAGGGCAGTGCCAAGCCTGGGTGATTTGATGGCTCGGGGTCCTGGTTCTTCTTTCTTTCTGCTCGGCCATTTTTAGCACATTAATGAGGCAAGATGGTGGCAATGTGGGGACTTCATCCAACAGTGTCCAAAGGCTGGGAGAAAGAGGCCTCCCTTCCTTGTGCCCCACCCCGCTTTTGGCCGCACCATGCGGCTTGTGGGAACTTATTTCCCCCACCGGGGATTGCGCCCAGGCCCTCGGCAGTAAGAACGTGGAGTCCTCACCACTGGACCGCCAAGGGGTTCCCTCCTTGTGCTCCTTTTTAAGATCAAGGCAGACCTTTCCAGATGACCCCCTCCAGCCCTCCACCCCAACCAAGACTTTCCCTGGCATCTCATTGGCTGGAACTTCAACGCATCCCATGCTCATTCCTAAAACCATCACTGGCAAGGGAATGGGGCACATTTCCCCCACAGCCCACAAGCTTACTCCCCTGCGGGTCATTCCCTGAACGTACCAGGAAGTTCACAGGGCATCTGATCATGCTGTTCCCTTGGAACTGGAATGCCCTTCCCGATTTTTCCATCTAGAAAAGTCACATTCCAAAGCCACCTCCAAAAACCCTCTCTGCCCTGCGGGCTGGGTTGGGGGTCTCCTCTGGGTTCCCACAGACTTCCGGGACCCAACCCAATGTGACCTGTTTTTGTGGCCTCGGTGCAGGGTAGGGCCAGTTCTTGTTCAACTCTATACACCCAGTGCCCAGCCCAGAGGAGGTGCCCGAGGGTTGATGGGAGGCGCATGGGGCCGGCTCAAGTTGTCCCCTCATCTTCATCACCTTCGCCACAGCCCTGCAAATCGGAGAGCCCAGGCTGGACTGGCAGTACCTCGGAACTGGGGCCTCTTCTCAGCCCCACGTGGAGCCACAATCAGCACAGCCAGCCAGCAGGGATGAGGCCTCCCGGCCTGATGGGCCTGGGGTGGCCTCGTCCACTGCTCCCGCCCCCAACCCTGCCAGGGCTGGACAAGCCCTCTGGGCACAGCCTCAGTATAGGACTGGGGCTGAAAGGTACCCATTTGATGGAGAAGCAGATTAAGGCTCTTAGAGAGGGGCGTGGCTCGCCCAAGGTCAATCACCGGCAAAGCCTCAGCTCCAGTCCTCCCTCCAAGGCTGGGCCCAGTGCCCACTCCCGGGCTCCTCAGACGGAGGGGCCTTGTTAAAGTGCAGATCCTGACTCGGTAGGTCAGGGCGGGGCCTGGACTTGGTGTTTCTAAAAAGCTCCCTGGTGTCACTGCTGTTCCTGCTGGTCTGCAAACCCCACGTGGAGCTGCAAAGCCTGGTGGAGGAACCAGATTCTCAACCCCACCCTCAGAAGCCCACATGCTGCCCCTTCAGGAAGGGTGGAGCGCTGGCGGGGGCGGGTGGTGAAGCCACTTTAAGAAACCCCAACCTCCATTACCCTCCCTGCCCAGCCACCCAGGACACCAGAGCTGCCGGAACATTTTATTAAGTTAAGGCTCACAGAGCAGGAGAGAAACGCCTGCCTGCACGGGGTGGTCCCCGCAGATCCATGCCCAGCACCCCTCAGAGGAGGGGGTGGGGCCATGGGGACAGCTGCTGGCTCCCTTTGTCCATCTGTCCCTCTGTCCAGGGTCCCAGGGAGTGGGTCCCCCCAGGGCAGGAAGTAGTTAGTGGGAGGTAGGGTAGAAAGAGGGTGGCTGGCTCCCGGCCTCTCCCAGCAAAGTCAACCCTGCCATAGCTGCTGCTGGGCCTCCGCTAGACCCCGGGCCGGGCTGTGGGCCCAGAAGCCCAAGCAGGCGTCTGGAGACACAGGGGGAGCCAGTGTTAGAGGCACACGCCACCAGGAATTGCTTTTTAAAAAGTATAAAGTGTTTGGGGAAAAAAAAAAAAGGAAAAAAAATCTATATAAAAATCTCTTCACATATAAAATCCTGAAGAAGGTGCAAGTTAAGACCCAGTGCTAGGGGCGCGCTCAGATACGCAGAGAGTGTGCGTGTGTATGTGTATGTGTGTGGACGTGTGTACGTGTGTGTGTGTGTGTGTGTGTATAGTGGGTGTGAGTGCATGTGCGGCCCACAGAGGGTGGGGAGAAAGCTTGGCTTCTGACGTCCATCCAGCAGGGAAGGAGGGAGATTGGTCCCCTTGGGCTGGGGGTCTGCAGCAGGGCTGGACCACGAGGACCTAGAAGACAAGAGTGGAGGAGTCTACTAATTAGAAAAGATACACACACCCCAGTGTTCATAGCAGCACTATTTACAATTGCCAAGACACGGAAACAACCTAAGTATCCACTGACAGACGAATGGATAAAGTATACATATACAGTGGAATATTACTCAGCCACAAAAAAGAATGAAATAATGCCATTTGCAGCAACATGGATGGACCTAGGGATTATCATACTAAGTGGAGTGAGTCAGACAGAGAGAGACGAATATCTTATGATGTCATTTATACGTGGAATCTTAAAAAAAATGATACAAATGAACCTATTTACAACACAGAAACAGAGACACAGAAAGCAAACTTATGGTTACCAAAGTGGAAAGCAGGGGTGGGGGGAGGGATAAATTAGGAGTTTGGGGTCAGCAGATACACACTGCTATATATAAAATAGACAAATAACAAGGTCCTACTGTATAGCACAGGAAACTATATTCAATATCTTGTAATAAAATATAATGAAAAAGAATGTATGTATGTATTTCTGTATATGACTGCGGCACTGTGCTGTACACCAGAAACTGACACAACATTGTAAGTCAACTACATTTCAATTAAAAAAAACAGTGTGGGAGTCTGGCTTAGGCCAGGCAAGGGTGGCTGGCAGGTCCTTCCAATGCCTCTTGGCCCCAAAGGCTGGCCAGATCCTCTCCTCCGGGCTTCTCCCCAAGCCTGGCCCACAGGGTGGCCTCTCCGGAGTGCCTTAGGAAGTCCCCAAGGATGTGTTAGAAAGAGGAAGCTCCAGGTAGACAGGGCAGTAGGAAAAGGCATCATAAAAATGTTTCACACCCTGCCAAGTCAGGGATGACCGTGAGCAGAAGCAGGACAGAGCACGGCCGCCAGTGATGTCCGGGGTGTGAAGCACGGAGGAAGGAACGCTGTGGGTGATTAGTGATGTGCGCTGTGCTGCTGGGTCTCATGAGGGGGCGGCCACACCGGATTTGCCGCCCAAGCCCAGGCAGATCAGTTAGGGCACTGCCCGCCCTGAGGAGGGGTGTGGACTGCTCGGGCTGTGGCTGGGGCTCTGTGTTAAGAAGCACCCGCTGTCACATGGCGGGGACAGGGCGAAAATCAGACCCTGAACTCACTGGCCCACCTCGGCAGACACATGCTCAAGTTTACAAAGCAGCCTCTGGCTGAGTCCGACAGGTCCCCACGACAACCCCGAGTCGCTAGCGTCACTGTCCCCATTTACAGAAAGGGATACGGAGGCTAGGAGAGGGAAGTGCCCTGGTCCCGATGGCAGGGGGAGTCAGGTGTGGATGAGCCTCAGCTCACACCGCCAGGCCCCGCGTGGCCTCAGCCCCGCCCAGCCCGGGGCGCCCACCTCTACTCGGCCAGGCTGTTGCGCACGGCCTCCTTCTCCTGCAGCGCAGCCATGGCGAGGCGCAGGTGCTCTTTCAGCTGCTCGATCTCCCGCTCCGACCGCGTCTTAATGTGGTTCAGCTCCACGTACACGTCTTGGTACTTTCCCGAGGTGAAGCGCCTGTCCTGGGGGGCGGGGAGGGGTTGTGAGGGCACGAAGCCCTCCTTCCTGGCCCTGCCCACCTGCCGGCACAAAGCAGCCAGGCCCCTCCACTGCCCCCACGGCCTCCTCCCTCCAGGTGGCCCCCCTAGATGGCCCCCGGCTCCACCCAGTGACACAGGTTTCGGCGTCATTTTCATCCCATTCAAGATGACAGATGAGGCCCAGGGAGGTGAAGCATTTGTCCGAGACCAAACAGCAGTGAGTGGCTGGGAGGAGAACCAGGTCAGCCTGGCCCAGTGCTTGGGCCCCTTCCATGAGTTTGGCTCACACACACTTCAGAGCCACCGACATGCAGCGGGTGTCAAAGACAAAGGGACATGGCACCAAGGGTGGGCCAGACTGGGCCCCGAATCCTGGTCCCCCAACTCCCAGCAACACGGCTTATCCCTCACTGCAACACACGTTGCACACGTGCAGGGGTTTTGGTCTTGCCCACGGCTGTCACCCAGCACCCAGCACAGTGCTGGGCACATAGTGGGTGCTCAATGAATATTTTCTGACTAAATAAAAGCAAATGTGGCCGTGAGCAAGTCTCTTACCTTTCTTAGCCTCAGTTTCTTTGTCTGTAAATGGGAATAGTGACACCTACGTGGGGGAGGCACGGGGAGAGCCTGAGGAGGCCAGGAGTGGCCGGCACAGAGCAGGTGCTCACAAGATGGGACACAGCTAGATCCAGGGGCTCCCCACCCCGCCGACGCCCTGCCTCGGCCGGCTGGGACTCACCTTCTGCATCACCTGGAGCTCATCCCGGAGGCACTGCACCTCCTTCTTCAGGTACTGCAGCTCATTCTCCTTCACGCGCAGCAGCACCTGGGGTCACAGGTGCCAGGCTGATGCAGGGCCAGAGGCCAGAGCTACCCTGGCTCACCGCACCCCTGAAGCATGGCTTCTCTCTGCCTCAGGCCCCTAGAATGCAGCTCCCAACCTGCACCGAGACCCATGTCCCCAGGAGCAGACCCCTCCAGGAAGTCCTCTCTGATTTCTCCTTGCTCTCTCACCCTGTCCATACAATGTGAGTGGGTAGCTTATGGTCACCTCTGCTATGGCCTCAACACAGCGCCAGGCGCTCCACTTCAGGGCAAAGAGCACGAAAAGAAGCCATAGTGTGGCCCTAGGGTGAACCAGAGTGGGCTGGGCTTCCTCATTAAGCCCTCCCCGAACCCTGATGAGCAGGTACTGCTATCCTGACCTGACCAAGGAGGAGACAGGTTCAGCCAGGACGAAGGAGGCTTAAAAGCTTAGACTCTGGAGCCAGGTTGCCTGGTTCAAATCCCAGCTCCCATACTGACTAGCCATGTGGCCTTGGGCAAGATACTTGACCTCCCTGTGTCTCAGTTTCCTCACCTATAAAATGGGAACAGTAATGGCATCTTTCTCATAGGACTGTTAGGAAGCTTCAATGAATCAGCAGATATAAGGGCTTACAGAAGTGCCAGCCACAGAGTAAAGCCGTATATACACTTTTGTTAAATACAACAAAAGGCTAGGGTGGCCCTGGGATCACATACACATTTTTTCACCCCGGCTTCTCCCAGTAAGGGAGGTGCTAGCTCCATTTTATAGATGAGCCACTGGGGCTCAGAAAGGTGAGGTGACTTGTCATGGTCACACAGCAGGTGGGTGGCAGGACCTACCACGGGAGGGCTTTCACCCAGTCAGCCCACTAGTGCTGGGTGCACAGCAGGCGTCCTTCCTAGCTGCCCCGTCCTCTCCCGGCTACAGGGCAGACCCAACCTGTCTGGATACACTCCCCACACCCAGGCCCCAGGAACCAGCTGGGCGGCCTGGCACAAGGGGTGGACGCACCTCCAGCTCACAGGAGCTCCGCTCGCTGCTGCGCCCGCAGCCGTTGCCGGTGCCCTGTGAGGCGATGAAGCTGCGCAGCCGGTCAATCTCCTCGGACAGGCGGGCGTGCAGCTCCTGGGAGGGGTGGGATGGTCAGCGCAGGGGCGCCGGGATACCCACGCCCCACCCCCACCCCAGCGGGGCCAGGCCCACCTGGTTGTGGCGCAGCAGCTCCTGGCCCTCCTGCTGGCAGCGCCGCAGCGTGTGCTCGCGCTCCTCCGCCTGCCGCGTCAGGGCCCCAATCTCCAGGCACTTCTGCGAGTACTGCTCTGACAGCACCTGCAGCTCCCGCTTCAGTGCCTCCAGATCTGACCTGCCCAGGGCAGAGGAGGGGAATGATGGCCCGGGCTCTCTCGCCCTCTGCCAAGCTGGGTCAGGTCACACAGACTCAAAGCAGCTTAGGGCTCCTGGTTCCCGCCCTAGTTTTGCCTTCAGCCAGCTCTGGGGCTGTGAACTGGTGACAGCCTCTCTGGGCTGCAGGCGCCTCCTCTATGAGGGGATGGGTCGGAGAAGCCCATCTCTAAAGCCTCCATAGCCCCAACATTCCACAGCAGAGGGGCACCTACTGGCTGATACTGTAGCCCAGCTCTAGGGAGACACTAAAGAGGGGAAGAGAAGGGTGGAGACTGAGACTGGCTAAACAAGAAGGGGCCTGAGAACTGCCGTGTGCACTGGTGTGCGGGTCTGGCTGAGGTCCCACTGCTTCTGTTCCCAGTGCCATGCGACCAGAGCAGGCGTCTCAGCTGGGGGCAAACTGACATGCCCTCTGCCAGGGGTCTTAGCACAGGTTCCCCCACTCATAACCAGCAGGGTGGACAGCTGGGCTCCCGGCTCAGAGGGAGCCCCTGTCCCCAGACCGCAGGGCCCAACTGCCATCTTACTGGTGCTGTTTCTGGAGGCCATCCGGGCCCTGTGGGAGACTCTGTGTCTTGCTCAGCTCCCGGCTCAGCTCCTCCTGGTAGGCCTTCTTCATGGCTTCGATGGCTGGAAGCAGGGCAGAGAGGTGGAACGGAGATTGGGGAGGGGTCAGCAGCAACAAGCTCCACTTCCTCTGGGACTCCATATGGAGACAGGAGCAGAGAGTGGTAATGCAAAGAGCACTGGGCCGGGCTGTGTCATGGACTGAGTGGCTTTGGGTAAGGTGCTCAACCTCTCTGAGCCTGTCTATCAAGGGAGGATGACAGTGCCTGTCTGACGGACCCTGCTGGGGAGACACCTCAATGTCTGACCACTGGTACCTCTTGTTAGTGATTTCTTGGTAAGAACCCCTCCCTGCAGAGCCTGGAAGGTTCTTTAACAAGGTCCATCTGCCTGGCCCAGCCTAGTGGTCAAGAACGCAGGCTCTGCGGTCGGTACAAATCTGTGTGACTTTGTGCAGGGGACTTAACCCCTCTGTGCCTTGGATTCCTTATCTGGAGAACAGGGATGACAACAGCACCTTCTCTCGTGGGTTGTTGGGAGACATGTGTAGAGCAAGCAGAACAATGCATGGCACAGAGAGACACTGGCCCCCACTGGTTTATTTTCAGGCTGTGAGCCCCCAAGGACTGAGTCTCTTTCCACGCTCAAACGGGGTTGTTGTGAAGATTAAACAAGCCCTGGACTTCCCTGGTGGCGCAGTGGTTGAGAGTCCGCCTGCCGATGCAGGGGACACGGGTTCGTGCCCCGCTCCGGGAAGATCCCACATGCCGCGGAGCGGCTGGGCCCGTGAGCCATGGCCGCTGAGCCTGCGCGTCCAGAGTCTGTGCTCCGCAACGGGAGAGGCCACAACAGTTAGAGGCCCACGTACCGCAAAAAACAAAAAACAAAAAAAACAAGCCCTCACTCATAGTCTTATCCAGAATTCCAAAATCCCAAAGCTCTGAACACTGGACTCTTTTGGTGGCAACCCCCAACCTGAACGGACACAAGGCTATTTGTGATCATGACTATCCCACTTAAGTGTGACTTTGAGAAATTTCCAAAATTTGCCAAAACCTTAGTGCTAGATTTCAGGGTGAAGCCCAGACCCTGCTGGGAGAGGATATTTAATATACATACCAGGTTATCTTCCTAAAATGCAAAACGCACTGACCCCAGGGTTTGGGATGAGGGGCCCTGGGCTTGAGTGCTTGAAGCACTGGCAGGTGGTTAAGTTCCAGATCATGTGGCCTCCTTCATCATTTCCATTATTCTGCAAACCCTATGAAAGTGTCTAGGATGCCAGGCATACACGGCAGGTGTACAGAGAGGGAGAGTTGGCCAGCATCTTGGGCATTCCTGTTTCTGACTTGGGGGAGCAGAGGGAAGGGTTCAGAGAATGGCTTTGCAGTCAGAAGGCTCTGAGCTCCAACGTCAGCTTCTGCCACCTCCAAGCTATGCCATCTGGGACAAGTCGCTAACTTCGCTGAGCCCCAGTTACCTCATCTGTGAAATGGGTTCACTCCCTCGGGCACTGCAAGGACTAAGGTTGCTCACGTGGGTAACGGGCTTGGTAAATCCTCACACCTTTCCCCGCTCTCCCCAGGGTCCAGACCACATGCCAAGTGAGACGGCACTCCTATGAGAGCAGGGTCTATGGCTGAGCGGTCGCTCCCCAGCACACGGCATGGGCCTGGACGTGGAGTTGCAGCTCAGGGCATGTGTGTGGCTTGAGGGGGGCTTCCCAGTGGCCGCAGGCCCCTGAGGGAGAGGAGTCACAACCCATGGTCTGTGAGTTGGGGTCTTTTATTGCCTCGGTTTCCTCTTTGCAAGCAGGGTTAGAGGCCAGATCTAGGGGCTCCTGACCCCTCACCCCAAGTTTGGCACTCAGGCCCTCACCTCTTATTTACAGGCCTCCCGAATCCAGTCAGGAGGAGCCTCTGCTTGGAGGTTCATGGGGCTGGGCCCCACTGTGCCGCTTCTGCCCAGGGACCTCACCTGAGGCTGTGGCCGCTGTCTCCTCGGCCAGGAGCCACTCCTTCTCCTGCTGCAGCCGCTGCAGCTCCCGCTCGTGGTGCCGCTGCAGCTCCTCCATCACCTGCTGGTGCGAAGACTCCATCTCCGCCAGGCTGCGCTCGCACGCCTCCTGCGGGTGGGAGGCCAAGCGGTCACGGGGCTGCCCCCATTGCCTGGATGGTGGCCCTTTCCCAGCCTGTGACAAGAAGTCTCAGGGGCAGGCCTGCCCTGGTCCAGGCTTCACCACCTCCTCCAAGACCCTGGCATCATCGGCCTGTATCTGCCCCTGCTCCCCGCCATCCACAAACCTCACCCTGTCATTCTCCTGCTTCGAACCCTTCTGAGCCTCCCCCATCCCGCAGAGCCAAGTCCCTGCTCCAGTTTCTGACCCTGGTGGTCTCATCCCTGGCCCTCCCCAACCAAGAAGTCCCATAATTATAAAAAAAAAAACACAACCAGTTCATGGCATGTTCACACCTCTGAGCTTTAGCTCATGTTCCCACTGCCTGGAACATTCTTTTACAACTTTCTCTTCCTGGGTAATTCACTTGGCCAGCAGACCAGCTTAAAGATCCTCCTAGCTCTGACTCTGGGCAGCCTCTCCCCTGCCTCCAAAGGCTCTGCTTCTGCCAGATCATAAATTCCCCCAAAAGAAGGAAGATTTGATCCAGCTCAGAGCCCCCGGGGTCTGGGCTACGGCCTGGCTTGTGGCAGGTGCTGAGTAAGTCAGCTGAAATTAATGGCTTACTGCAGAATGGGGCTGTGTAGACAAGACAGGCACGTTTTTCAATGATTGATAATACCCACTGCTGGGAGAGTCAGCCGCGACCAGGTGCGTGGAGGGCAGTTTGGTGGCGTCACCTAATTTTAACGACCCCTTCACCTAGCAGGTCCACTCCTAGGAATGATCCCACAGAAAGTCATATGTGTACAAAGACTCTTGGACAAGGGTATTCCCTGTGGCAAGGTTGGTGACAGATGAAAACTGGAAATAATCTAAATACCTAACAGGGAAGCCCTTAAATAAATTATGGGATTGAGTTTTACAGAGGACCCAGGCAACTGTTAAAAGACAGAGCTGCCCACATGGACTGCTGTAGAAAGTGTCCCAAAAATTAGGTGATGAAAGCTGGTTTCTGACAATACACATGGTGGGACCCCAGTCACGGACACAAGACACTTAGAGCTGTAGGTCTGAGTACATGTACATAAAAACAGAGAAAGGTATGGAAAGATACTGTGGAAAGTAATGGTGCCCCAAAGATGTCTATGTCCTACTCCCGGAACCTGCGAATACGTTACCTTACACGGCCAAGGAGAATAGAGGTGCTAATCAGCTGACCTGAAAATAGGGAGATTATTTTAGATTATCCTCTGGGCCCAAAGTAATCACAGGGTCCTTGGATGTGGAAGAGGAGGCAGGGGAGCAGAGGGAGAGGCAGAAGGGACTACGGAAGGAGCTCAGTGGGAAGTGAGAAGGACTTGACTCTCCTTCACAGGTTCTGAAGGTGAAGGAAGGGGCCACGGGCCAAGGAATGCAGGCGGCTGCCAGACGCTGGAAAAGGTGAGGAAATGGAGCCTCCCCAGAGCCTATGGAAGGGAACGCGATCCTGTGGATGCCTGGATTTTAGCCTGGCGAGACCTGTGTTAGACTTCCACCCTACAAAACTGTGAGATGATAAATTTGTGTCTTATGTTAGTGGTAATTTGTTACGGCTGCAACAGGAAACTCTATAGATGTGCTCAAATGGTAACCAAGGCTCCCTGGGGTTGGGAGCAGGCAGGGGAAGGAGAGTTCACGTGTTTGTTTCTAACCTTTTGATTTGTTTGAATTATTTTTGAAAATGTAAACAAATTCATTATATAATTTTAAAATGTTTAAGATCATTAAAAAGGGAAGGGGAAGAGCCAAGGAAGAAACTGAGGCACGGAGGGCCAGTTAAGAGGCTGCATTCTCCCCCATGCCACAGGGCACCTCACGGCCGGTGGGGACTGACCCCCACCTCGCGAGCAGCCACATCTGGGGGCTGCATGGGCCAGTTTGGGGGAAGGGCAAGGGTCAGGTCCCCTGGGTCCAGGTGTTCTGAGTGGTGGGCAAGGGATACCTGTCCCACTGAGCCTCTGTGCCTGTCCTCTGTGTGTGCCCCCAGTAAGGGCAAGAGAACATGGCTCTGGAATTCCACAGACTGGGTCCTAGTCTTGGCTGTACCATGGAGCGAACTCGAGCAAGCTCCTTTCCCTCTCTCAGCCTCAATCTCCTCATCTGTAAAACAGACCCCATAAGACCAACTCAGGAGGGTCCCTAAGGTAAGTCAGCGTCCACCTGTAGAGATCGCCGACCTGTAGAGACCGGAGCACTATGGGAGGTGGGACTGCTGTTCTTAAAGAGCTAGATCAGGCAGGCAGACCCGGCAGCCAATAGGGCGTCTGGAGGCTGACGTCAGGAGGTGGGAACCAGCCCACGATGAGGGGCTCCCAGAAGGCCAGGCGCTGCTCCCTCTGGCCTGCCTTCCCGAGGGCCCAACGTGTTGGCCGCCACCTCTGACATGGATCAAAGTAGATAAAGAAGTACCCGTGGCCCCAACTGCAGTAAGCAGCCGCGGGGTGAAGCGCCAGGCCCCCGGCTGCTGTCCTGTGGTGGCAAGCCCCACAAGCTGGAAGAGGGGTGCCCACTCGGCCTGATACCAGGCTGGGGAATCCCTCCCCTGCTGTCACCTCTCCAGGGTCCAGTGACTCTCCGGCTGCCTCCCCAGGGACCCGAGGGGATGCAGATGGCTCGGCTCCTCTCCTCTGGTGCCCCTCCCCCACCCCATCTCCCCATTATGCCCTTCTCACCCCCCATTCCTCCTGCCCATCCCAACCGAGCAGGACGAAATGCTGACAGCCTTGGGGTGCCCAGTGGGCGCCTGGGGACCAGGAAACCTGGACTGCAGACACAGGTCTGCTGCCAGCTGCAAGGTCTCGCCCCCTCTCTGGGCCTCAGTTTCCCGATCTGTAAGCTGAGAAGTCAGAGCAGTGCTTTTCAAACTTCATTTTAGTGACAGAAACCTTCTTCCAAAGGGAATCTAATGCAGGTTCTAATAGTAAAATGGACAAGGATGGAGCTGCTCTGGTACTGGTGACTGTGAATGAACCCACCCAGAATGGACCCTCCACAGAGCAAAGTCTGAAGCCCTCTGCGTGGGGGTCTCTGAGGTCCCCAGATGCCTCAGGTGGTGGTGGTGTTGGACCTCACCCTGTCTAGAGATGCCCCACCTTCCTCTGGCCTCAAGGGAGCCCTGACAACACTGGGCCCTCCCTTTCCCCCTTCCCCACGTCAGGTGATCCCCAAGCTAGGCCTCTATATCACACCCCAACTCCCCTTGGCCCTGGTCTCCCTTCAGCTGAACGTTCCATCAACCACTCAGCCCCAGACGGCCCCTGGCCTTGCATGGTGGCCCCAGCTCCCAGCCGCTCCCCTCTGCCTTCCTCGGGGCAGTGGCCCAGCCTTAAGCTCACCTCCCTCCACATGCCCTCCTATATCCCTCTCTCCTTCGGCAAAGTCCTAGCTCCTGATGCTGGCCCTACCCCCTCCCAAGCCCCCTGCACTCCAACCCCACCTTCCCGATGTCACTGTCAGACCCCAAACCTCCTCAGATGTGTGGGATGCGATCCCAGCTCCTTAGCTTGGCAGTGGGGGTCTCCACGATAGGCACCCACTGGCCCTCCACCTCCTGCTGCAGCCCACGCTCCCACCCACAGCTCCAGGAAGACTTCCTGAGAGCCCCACGCCCCCTCAGAACTTCTAGAAGGTCCCCCTGCCCAGAGCCTGGGATCCCAGCATTCTTTTTTGCTTCAGTCAAGGGCGTGCTGGCTGGGAGCAGCCGACTGTCAAATTTTTAGGAATTCTGTGGCACGGTTATTTAGCATACCCATTATTAGAAATTATATAAACTTATAATTAATTGTTACATTAAAAACAAAGCTGATACTCAAAATTCATCACTTCCTAATTATTTCACTGCATTTTATTAGTAGCTATGCTTTGAGGTTATTTGCGTCTCCTGTATCTATAGGGTAGAAATGTCATTATGACGGCGGGCACACAGCTTCCCAACTCTGTGTTCAGGGACATCAGCCATAGCGGGAGTATTTACACCATGGAAATTGGTAAACGTTACAAATCAGGGCTTGATTTATTGTTTTGTTGATTGTCCAGATTCAAGCAAGAGATGAGAAAAAGCTAATAATGCTCACAGTACAGATTATACTTCAAATCGGCGTGCCCTATCTATGACCACCACATTGTACACAGAACAGGAACCTGAGAAATATTCTTAAAAGAATATTCTCAAATAGTCTCAACAGATGACTGTCCTCTAATTCAGCAAAGAAGTTGCTGTGACACTGACCAAGTAAAGTTTCAACATTTGTCCTGCTGTCTTACTCATTCACACAAACAGAAAGGCCAAACGACATTCGCGTTAGAACGACACTCGTTTGTCGGCTGGCTGTGGATACGAGCATTCGGAAAAAATCAATGGAAGTATTCTGAGAAAAATCAATTCGCTATATGGAATTCACAATAAAAAACATTACATACTTTTTATTTGTAAGTTGCACACTAAACATCCTTTATATCAGTGAAATTTACAATAAACATATACAAGTGTGTCAGTGTGTACACACACATGTATTTTTTCTGGAGAGCTAGTTGTCCCAGGCATAACAATCAAAAGTGTCTCCGGACACGGCCAAATAGCCCCAGGGGAACAAAATCAGCTTGGTTGAGAGCCGCTGTCCTAGGCAGACCATGCGTCTCCCGAGGGCCACTGGAGGCGCCCACGTCCCGCAGACCACCTTGCGCAGGGCCTCGGCCTGGCAGGCATGGGTAGGATTTCCCTGTGTTTAGGGAGCGACTTCCAGGGGCCTGCCCATTAGGAATCCCACTCTCCACCAGGCCCCCTCTTCCCCAGACGTGCAGGGGAAGGGGTCTAAGTACAGAGGATCACGTGGGGGCTCACACACAGGCTCTGCAGTCAGCCTGACCCGAGCTCAAATCCCACCTCTGACATCTGCAGGCAGGTTGACCTCAGGCAAGTCACATAACCTCTCATAGCTCAGTGGCCTTGTCTGTAAAAACGGGCACAGTGCTCACGTCCACCCGCTGGGGAGATTAAATGAGATGATGAATGTCAAATGCCTCACACGGGTTCCGGTACACAGGAAGGGCTCCCAGAATATTAGCCATTTTCTCACAACGTGGCAACCAGAAACCTGCCCCCACCCCCAACACAACAGCTTCTTGGCCTTACCTGTGAGATGTAGCCTGGGGGGATGTGGCCGTCCTCCTGGGACTTGGGTGCACCTTGAGGAGCCTCCCCTTGGAGACGCCGAGCCTCCCCTTGGAGACGCCAGGCCTCCAGTTGGGCACGAAGGGACTGGACCTATTGCAGGGGTGGGCAGGAAGGCGAGGTCAGTGAGGGCCTGAAAGTGGGGATGTAGCTGATAGGAGGAAATGGCCCTCGTGTGGAGATGCAGGCAAGGGGGACATTCTAGGTGTTTCCTGGATGGCCAGGTCAGAAACCCAGGAGAGTGCTGGCCCAGAGTAGGCTCGATAGGGCTGGGAGCAGGACACCGCGGTCACCCCCACGTTATGTAGGTGGGGAGAAATGCCTTGGAGCCTCAGTTTCCCATTAGTAAAACAGTGATGAGGTCTACCCTATGGGACCATGAGACTGCTGTGAGGATTGCATGGGCCAATGGAGGTAAAGAGGGCCTAGCACAAGGCTTGGGATGCAGAACGTACTCAATAAATGGTCTCTCCCTTCTCTTCCTCTTCCCTTCTATGTGACTGCTGAGGACAGAACTCAGATGGGAAAACAAAAACAAAAACAAAAAGTCCCCAAGGTCCAGGAAAGAAGATTCTAGTTCATAAGGAATCGGGGGGGGGGGCCGGGGGCAGGGTGTCAGTGGCTCAGGGGTGAGCTCCCCATCACGGTAGGTATGCAAGATGAATGCCATAAGCGACTGCAGGGATAGGAAGGGTGTCGGTAGGGTGAGGAGGCTCCCAGAGGCCAGTGCCGCCTACCTCCCTCTCCAGTGCCTCACGGCTGTCGCTTGGGGCCCCCCGGCGCTCCCCGCGGCTTTGGTTGAGCAGGGCAGTGAGAGGTACCCGCTTGTTCTCCCGCAGGGGCAACTTCTCCAGCTCCTGCCACTTCTTCTCGATCTCCTCACTGAGCCGGTTCTGCTGGTCCTCAGTCAAGGGGGCACCCAGGCCCCGGCGCGGACCCTCGCCGGCCGGTGTATCCGTGGCCCTGCTGTCCATGGCCTGGAACCACTTGCGTCGCTCCTCGGAACGCTGGGCCAGGTCCCGCTCCAGCTCCTCCTGCTTGGCTGGGCGGTCGAGAGCACGGGCCGGGGTGCGGGCCCGCTGCGGGGCGCCCTGAGTCAGCGGGGAGAGCTCCACGTAGTCCAGTGACTGCCGCTGCCCGTCTGCCTTCCGGGGGCCGCCCCAGCCGATGACCTCAGAGCCTGCCCGCTGCTCCCCCACCTTCAGGGAGCCCTTCGGGGTGCCGTAGCTGTGCAGCGTGTTCTCCTTATTGCAGTCTGAGAGCCTAGGGGGCCAGCAGAGCCACATCAGGCGAGACCTTGCCCTCTTGGTCCCAAAACAAGCACTTCCGCAGTGTCGCCCGTGCACCGGGGCCAGGGGACAGGCCCCAGTGGAGGAAGCAGCTTAGAACTAGAGCTTCATCATTAACAGACCCTGGGAACCATCCCAGCTCTGCCACTTACCGGCAGAGGGTCCAGGGTACCTGGCCTCTCTCTCTGAGCCTCAGTTACCTCATCTGTGATATGGGACAACAGTGCCACGCACAGGAGGGACTAGGTGAGCAAACGTGTGCAAAGCGACCAGGAAGCCCTTTGAGAATGTGATCGAAGCATTAGTATTAAGGGTGTGCTGTTTGACAAGGCCCTAGGTTCAAGAGCCTCACAGTGGAATAGGATAGATGCCCAGGGTCACTGCTGGTAAGATGAACGGTGGCCTCTGGGTGGGTGCACAGAGCACAAACTGTGGAGACCCGTAACGACTGAGGCAGTTCCCTTCTTCCATAGCAATACTGAGTACGTGCTTACCCGGCCAAACACTAAAGCATCCCTTGCGGCTACACGTGGCCGTGTGACTCCACCCTGCCCAGTGCATACGAGAGGTGGCACGTTTTGAAGGACCAGGCGTGCCCTGGCCTGGCTCCTGGCTGGGACCCATGAGAATGTGGACAGTGCTCTGGCGCAGAGGCAAGGCTGTGGGCTGCTGTGGAGCGAGAAAGAAACCTGTCCCTCGTTTAAACCCGTGTTTGGGGTTTCTTTGTTGTAGCAGCGGAGCCTATATACTAAATCACGGTCCAGCTGCACAGTAGCTGAGAGTTTACAAGGGGCCTCCATGCACGTCCTCGCATGACACACCTCGGTGTGACAGGTGAGGAACATGAAACTCAGGCCAGACGGCAACTGGCCTAAGGTTGACCAGCCAGGGTGTGGCCAGGCAGGCGGACGCGCACTCAGCACCCCTCGATACCACGCTTCCGTTCCTACTGCCCAGCAGCCAGAGTCCCAGCCCCTACGGGCGTCTGGGGTTTATCCTGTGTGGGGCTCTACCACCAGGCCACTCGATCCTCCTGCCCCTCTACCCACAGTGACCTCCACAGGGGGTGAGCTCCCCACCCAGACTAAGTAGCCATCCCCTCTCCCTGACACAGGCTCAGACACAGCCCCTGCGGCACACAGCCAATCAGCCACCTCATGGGGCCGTGACTCACCGGCATCTTCTCCAAAGAGCCAAGGCCTCTCCCCGCCTTTTCAGGACGTGGGGAGATAGAGAGGGACAAGAGGCAAACCTCAAATCCTCAACGTATTTCTGGATGAGTGCCACAGATACCCCCTGCCCTCTCCCTCTCCCTATTCTGCTGGTGGAGAAACTGAGGCCCAGCAAGTAGAGCCACAGGGCCCTCAGGTGAGTGCCGGAAACCCACTCAGGATGCGGGGGTAAGTGCCTCCCCCCAGGCCCCGGTCCAGCCCAGCACGTACTTGGTGACATCTGGGGCTGAGGTTGGACGCACAGTCTTCCTCAGAGCCTCGATCCAGTTCCTCCGGATGCCCGAGGTCATGGCCGACAAGGTATAGACAGCATCTTTGGTCTGTAAGTCCACCCCACAGGTAGGTTGCCACCTGGCCAGCCCCCTTGCTCCCTCCCCACTATGGATTCCAAAGAGGTGCCCTTCCCTCCCAGGTGGGTATCTAAGGTCTTAAGCCTGAAGGTGAGCAGAGCATGCAAAACCTCCCCTCCACTAGCCTCAGGAGAGCCCCATCGGCTCCAAGATCTCTCCAACATCTGAATAGCCCTGCCAACGATATCCTGGATCGCCCCAGAAATGCTCAGCGCTGGCAGCAGGGCTTCTGACTGGCTCTGAGGACAGGATCTCCAGGTAAATGAGTGACAGGAGCCAGTCTGGTGGGCCACGCCCCACCCCGACACCTCCTCTGGGGGGCCCTCCAGGCATGCCGCCCCCCAGCCGCCTGCAGGCTCACGTGGATCTGGAAGCCATAGTTGCGCTGCACCGCATACTCGGTGACGTCCGTGCAGCAGCGCAGATCAATCTCACCGTCCAGCTCATCTGCCTGCAGCAGGAGGGCTCACGATGGTCCCTGGACTCCAGTGACCCTACCGGGACCCCCAAGCCCCTTCCAGGTGTCCCCCGGCACCCGATGGGGGAGAGAGCCCTCCCAGCTCACCGTCTCACCTCCTCAGCAGTGGAATCCCTGTAGTACTTGAGGCTTGAATCGGTCAGCACAAACCAGTGCTTCTTCCACTGTGAAGGAGAGACGGTGGTGAGGGAGGGGCTGCGGGGATGTGGAATGACGGCGTGCGTGCGTGTGCGCACCATTCCGCGGGCATCCTGGGCGCTGCCAGGTCAACCGTTCTGCTTGCAGCAGGGGCCTGGCACCCTCACCTGCTCTGCTGAGGGGTGGGGGGCAGGGGACAGTGCAGAGTCACAAAATCCCCATTTGAAGTAAGCCCCCCCATTTCCTCTCTGCGGGGACAGCATCTGTGAAATGGGTCGGCTTTTCCTCAGTAACCACACCCTTCTTTTCTTTCTCGGGGCCCTTCTCTGATTTGTTGACACTTCCACAGGCTTCCTGATAACTTTCCACCAAGATCACCAAGGCTCCTTACATGCAAATCCCACCCAGTGCAATCCAGGAAGGGGATATGACCTGTGTAAGGTCATTTGCCTAGCAAGTTGGGGGCCAGAACTTCAAAAACCTTTTTCCGTACACTGACCCCAGATCAATCACCCCAGTGGTCAAAGACAAGTCTACCAGAGAGCAGGACTGGAAGGGTGCCCAGGGAGAAGCATCCGAGTGCTGGTCGTGTTCTGTTTCTCGATCTGGGTGCTGGTTACATGCGTGTTCAGCTATGTGAATACATTATCTGTACATTTATGATGTGGGCTTCTCTCTGCTCCAACCAGGATTAGGTTGGCAGGACACATAAGAGAGGGGTGGGGGCATCAGAACAGCCTGATATGAAAGTGCCAAACTCAGCCCACCTCTGGGCTTCTGACCGTTCACTGGAAGGCCGGTCGAGGTCCACCCACTGCCAGGGTCAGTGCATGTCCTCCTGGTGCTCTCCCACATCACTAAGCCCTTGTTTATTACTTCAAGTACTTCGTTTTCTTTCCTCAGGAAGACAGTAAGTTTTCAAGGATGTGCCAGGATGATACTTTCTACTTCTTTCCACACTGCCTCCCCTAACAAATACGATTTTAGCATCCAAGAGACCAAGGTTACAACTATTGTATGCCTTGCTAGCTGTGTGTCTTTAGTCAAGTGTCTCGACCTCTCTGAGCTTCAGTTTTCTGACTTATAAAGTAGGGCTAATAAGACCCTAAGCCTCCTAGTGAAGTTAGAAATGCCTAACCCTCCCTGGAACGTCTCTCATGGCACTTCGCATAGGGTCAGGCACTAGGTTGTTGGGGATCGTTCTAAGAGGCTGGCCTTAGAACCACCCTGCTCTTCTGAATGGCCCGAGCTGCTGCTCAGGACAACTGTCCCTCTGTAAAGTGGGGCAGGGGTTCTGTGTCAACTGATCTCTTTGGCCCCTCCAGGCCTAGTCTGTGACTGCCTGAGATGGCAGCTGCATGGGCCTCAGGTGCCCTGAGTTCTAGGCCAGGGTTTGCCCAAGGTGCTGCTAGGCCCGGAAGAGATTAAAGCCCTTGTGGGCCTGTCTCCTGTCTGTGCACCGAGGGGTTGGGCTGGCTGAACTCCCAGGGCCCTTCCAGCTCGGACATTCCAAAACTCTGTGAAACAGAATGAGTAACGGCCAGTTCTGGGTGGAGCCCATAATCTCTGCCCTCCAGAGACCCTGGGTGGGGGAGGCCGGGAAGGGTCACTGGCAGGGTGCCCAGCCTTGTGTGAGCCTGGAGCCCAGCCACCAGAGGACTGGCAAGCAGGCAGCGGGTACGAAGGCTGTAGGCTGGAGGGAATAAAGCATGTGGGTAGGAAACACAATGAGATTCCCTTTGGCTCCATGCCCTCCCCGGCATGCGGGCTGCACACAGACCCAAGCCACGGGCGCATGCAGGACCTGGGCGGGGAGATGTCCCTTCTCAGGCTGGGTGGGCAGGAGGCCAGCTCCAGCTTCAGCCTGGCAGCCAGAAGGGTAGAGCTGGTGAAAGGCTACTGTCCCTTCTGGTTGTAAAGATGCACACGTTAGAAAAAGGGAAGGGTTATTAGCTGAGGCCCAAGCAGGCACTGGGGGTTGTGTGGGACCCTTTACATGCTTAACCTCTGTGACTCCGTTATCCACCCTGGAAAGAACTATTATTATCCAGTATGTCCATTTCACAGATGAGGCCACCGAGGCCAGAGAAAGCTGTGACTCACCCGATGTGGTGAGACTTCAAGAAATGTGGTCTGAGCCCCACCCCCAGGGTTGCGGGGAGCTGCTGTAAAACTGAGTCTTTGGGAATCTGTACGTGTCTCAGGCTGGATGATCTCTGTGGATCCTTCCATCCCAGACCCTTGGATACCCAGCCAGGGTCGTCAAGAGGTGGGAGGGCTGAGGGGCTCTTGGTGAGAGGAGGGGATGGGGTGCAGGGTGTGAAGCACCAGGAGGCCGCCATCCCTGGTGACCTTTACAGACTGCAGACTGCTCCAAGAGGCTGAGATGACTAGAAGCCTCTGCCCTCCTACCCCACAGCCCAAGGCCTTCTTTCCAACAGGACAAGAAACATCCTACCCTCAAGGCTCCCACTCCGGCCCCCATCCTGTACCCTCTCCACCCTGAAGCCAGGGTCTCTAGAAAGCCGGACAGGCCAGGGAAGCAGCTCAGCCACCTGGGCCCTGCAGCATCCCCACCTCCCACCCCCCAACCCACCCCCGCCTCAGCCCTCCTACCTCTCCAGGTTCATCCAAGATTGACATCCATCCCTTCTTGAAGTTGAGCAGATCGGGCTATGGGGAGAGGAGGAGGCAGATGAGTCAGGCCCAGCAAGAACCAAAGGGGCCTGGGGAGGAAGGGGGGCTGCCCATCCTGCCCCCGAGTGAGGGAGGGCTGAGGGCCCAGGTAGCCCCCTAAATCCAGGCAGGCTCCCCAGCCACTGAGGCAGCCTTGGTCCCTTTCCCGAACATCCGGCAATCTCTGAGAGGTGGGCTGGGTGACTGGCCACCCATCACAGACCTCTGAGCTCCCTTTCCACCAGCCGGCTTCCTCACCTGAGAGTGGGACAGGGGGCAGGAGATCTCTGACTGTAAAAAGGGACCCTTAGAGAGCTCAGAGGACAGCAGATCAGCAGGGCTGAGCGAACCGTCCAGTGCTTCTCGCTGACGAGGCCCAAGCGGCCCAGCAGGACAATGCCTTAACGCTCCTACCCATTCCCAACCCACTAACCCTCCCATGGTCCAACCAGCCCTGCATTTCCCTCATCTCCTGGAGAGCCTGAAAGATGGAGCCAGGCCCGGGCTGAGGTCAGAGACCTCCTGGTCCCCCCCTAGATCTCTGGAAGGGCCGGGGAGATGGCACCTCAGTCCCAGCAAGCCCTACCTGCCGGGTGCTGCTCAGGGGGGCACGGCCCCGGGGTCTGGGGGCTCCCAGCTGTAGCATGTTCCACGGGGGCCTGTGAGCTAGGTCCCCCCACCTAACCCTAGATGACGAAACTGCTCATCCAGGCATTTTCTCTGGCCAGGCCTATCCACAGACCCTCCCTGCCTGCTGGGGAGACCACTCTCGTCTAAGTCCCGGTCCGCCTGCAGAGGTTCAGCTCGTGCCCACTGGCGGGCCAGGCTGGCAGGCAGGGAGGAGGCGGCCACCTGTTGCCATGGCTCTGAGCCCACCTATCAGCACCTGCATCACAGCCTCACCGGGCCAAGGTGTCCGGTTGCATGGAGGGAGCGGGTGGCATGGCTCAGTGGGGTGGGCGGCGATGGCGGTGGCGGCTGGAAACCTGGAAACCGGAGCCACCTGACCTGGCCACCTCCCCTGACCCGCCTTCCTGTCAGGGAGCCCCATTCTCCTCTTCCTCAGGTGGAGGAAGAGACCTGAGAGGGGCTTGGGCCAGCAGCCTGGACATCCTGGGCCGTGGCCTTGGGACCAGGGCCCCTGGATCCCGGCAGGCCGGCAGCCCAACTCCTGCGTCGCAGCCCCTGCCCAGAGACCTGTCTGAGGCAAGGGACACAGGCTCTGCCCAGACCTGGGAAACCCCAGGCTGCGTATGCCCTGTCTGCTCTCTCTCCTTCCCCACCCTGTTCCCCACGTGGGCCGGAAGCCACTCAGGGTGGTTCCAAGCTAAGACTGAAGACCGGTAGCCACGCTCAGGGCCACCAAGTCACCTGGGTCCACCTGCAGATGGAGACCCGCCCCCCTGGCCCCAGGGGAAACGTGCTGAATAAACATCCACCCTCCTCTACCTCCCTGATCTAAATTCCTGTGCTTCTGAGGCAGTCCGCTCCTCCACCTCCTGGCGCTGAGAATGAGAAGCCAGGCCTTCTGGGATGGACCACGGAGCTGGCATCGCTGTGCTGACCCGAAGAGAGCCCCCGGAAAGGACAAGCAGATAACCCAGCCAATCGGACTGAGCTGAGCCAGGGCTGGGAGATCAGCTGTAGGCTTCCAGAGGCTGAGGAAGGGCAGGAATGACAGGCTGGGACCCTGAGGGCTGCCTGGGAAGCGGGGTCACGGTGACCTTCCTAAGTCACATGCCCTCCCTGAGCCCGGCTGCCTGATGTGGCTAATGATAGAGGGGCCCTGCCCTCCCCCTCGGCTCCGTGAGAGAACTGAATGGGCCACACATGGAGACGCCAGCACACACACCACACACATGCCGCACACGTGCCGCATCAAGCATGGGATGGTGCAGTGGCCTTGGGGAGAGGAGCTTTTAAACCTGCTGGCAGGAGAGGTCCTGAAGTTACCCTGGAAACCCCCCAGGGGTCAAAAGGTCTGATAACATAAATCTCCTCCCCTGCACCTTCACGCGTGGCTCCTCAGGCCCAGACACCATTCCTCCTCCCGCAGGAAGCTCCCTTTCTCCTTTTTTCTTTCCGGAGCACTGACAGGTCCTCACAGTGGGCCCTCGTTCCTTTGGCCACAGGTCAGCACTGCCTCCCGCTGGCCTGGACCATCGACACAGCCTCCTGTAAGGACACTCTGGCAGGGGACCCGATCCAAAAGGCCGAATGTCACAAGCCGCTTAAAACCTCCAGGGATGGCTCCAGACGGCTTCAGAACAAGGTCCAGCTGCCTTAGGATGGCACAAAAGCCTCAACCTGGACTCTCCACTGCTTAGGGGGCCCCATGTTTATGTCATCACACATCCTCTCTGATGCCCAACACATCAGGACTAGTAGGGCCCTCCACACATGCCTGTGTCCTCTGCTTGAAATACCAGGCCGCCGCCTCCTCCTCCTTCGACCAGGCAAACCCCTTCTCATGCCTTAAGACCCGGCTTAATTGCCACGGCAGAGGCCCCTTTCCCAGTACACACCACACACCACACCAGGCGACCTCCCACGGCCTCTGTTGCATCTGTGATTGTCTTGAAGCCATTTACTTATCCCTCACAGGCTAGACTAGAAGCAACTCAGTCAGGGAGTTCATGCCCCAAGACCCGAGGACTCAGGGAACATTCATAAAAATTTCTTTCTTTCTTCTTTCTTTTTTTTTCTCTCTCTTTTTTTTCCTTTGGAACCAGGCCCCTGTTCTAGGCCAGGAAATAAGCTGTGAACAAGAGATGTGGCCCCTGCCCTGGTGAAAACTCAGGGCAGAAACAGACAATAAACAAGTGCACAGGTATATAATTTGATGCCGGGTAGCAGCTGGGGAATGAAGCTCCAGGGGCAAGGCTGCACCCGGCTAGCGCAAAAGGAGGTGGAGCAGATCCTGACTCCAGGCCTGGCTCCCTGAAGCCTCTAAGCATTTACCCAGTCACAGCACCTTTGCCACTTGCTCGTTCAGATTCCTGAGGTCGGGGAGATGGGACCAGGAGAGAGGAAAAGGGTATGAAGAAGAAACAGGAAGGACACCGGCCTGGAGCAGGCTCAGGTCTGAAAGCGGCCAGGATGAATCCGGTAAATGCTGTCAAAGGTGATTGTGAGCCTCCCCTCCGCTCTGAAACCTCTCATGGCTCCCCAGTGCCCCTGACCAAAGCCCAAGCTGCTCTTCCTGGCCTCTGAGGCCCTCCTTCCCAAGTCCCTTTTCTATGTTTTCACCATTTAATTCCCCAAATATGGCCACCAGCCTTTGTCCACACTGTTCCTCCTCCCCCAGTCCATCTCCACCTGACCAAGTCCTACAGTCACAGGAGGACATCTCCCTCGGGAAGCCCCCTCCCATCAGCAGGGATGTGCTGTCTTCCTCCACATGCTGCTTCTAGCAGCCTTACCCTTGTTCAGTGTGTGCTTCCCCAGGAAAGGCAACTGTGTACATTTCTTATCTCATCCTGAGAGAAGACTGGGACAGACCTGGTTACAAACTCTGGCTCGGCCAGGGCCCAGCTGTGTCACTTGTAACTTCACCTCTCTACACCTCAGTGTCCTCATCTGTTAGATGGGGAGTTACCATCAACCTTCAGGGTTCCAGTGTGGTAATGTGAAAGCACCCAGTTCAGGGCCTGGCAGGCACCCAGTCAGCAATGAAACCACCCCCCACTAGCCTGCTGGGGGCGGGGGGCGGGCGGCCAAGACACTGACTCAGCTCCTCCCCCCACATCCCTCTCTACTCCTCCCTGACAGGGAAGGGGAGGCTGCTGACAACAGGAAGGGCCAGCAGAGAGGTGGCAGGATGTGCAGAGCCTGAGGAAGTCCAGGCAGTGAGCAGGTCATCACACTCACAGGGGCAGGGCCCCTGCATACAGCACCCTGCTCAACTCTCCCCACCCTCCTCATCAGGCTGTCAGAGCCTCCCTAAGTCACTTGCCAGAAACCAAAAGCAGTCCTGCCCCTCTCTTCCAGAACATCACAGTCAAGGGGCCAGAGTGACGTGGAAAAGGGCTACTCCTTCCCTTACAATCGGGGTAACCTCTGGCAACTCACCAACGCCCCTCCCCAAGCCTCAGTTTATCCGACTGTAAAATGGGGGTAATGGTGAACTCAGCTATGAGATGCAATATGATAAATAAGGCGCATGTATTGAGAGAGCTTGGGTAGGGCTCATCCCCAAGAGAAAAACAAATCCCTGCCATCGTGTTCCCCACCCCCAAGAGCGGGCCTGCCCCACCCAAGGTCCCAGCGCCGCTGCGAAGTGGCAAGCCCGAAGTGGCAAGCCCGAGAGAACATGGTATCCTGCTGCTTCAGAAGTCCCAGGACAGGCTCTGGTCAGGATGGGAAGAGGCGGCCCCTTCTCACCCACCCAACCTCCGGCCAGCGCCCACACAGGCGTACAGCCTTCCCAGGCCCACATCAGCGCGACCCATCCGAACCAGGGAGCGCCTCTCTCCAGGCCCCGGCGAGACCCAGATCCAGGCCAGGCCCATCTCCGCTCCTCCCGTGGCCCAAAACCCTAAGAGACCCTACGGATTTGGCAGCTTAGGAGTATCAGATCAGGTTTTCACCAAGGGGGGAGCTGGAAAGGAGAAGGGAAAAGGCCACCCGGAATCTGTCCGTGATTGGTCCCGCAAAAGTGAGGGGGTGGTGCCTGGGAACGAGAGTTCCCATCTTCTCCGGGGTTGCCCGGGCTTCTGGCCCAGAAAGGTGAGGCGGAGGCCGGGGGAAGGTGAGGCAGGACGGCCGGCCCGTGCCGCCGGGGTCGCCCAGTCTTCCGGCCGAGACCTCCTCTCGCCTCCGAGAAGTGAGGGGGGGCTGCCCAGGAGGGGAGCGGCTCGGCTCTGGCTCTGGCCGTTGCTCTCATCCGGACCTGGGGCGCAGAGGGGCTGCCCCCCGGGGAGGCACTCACCGTCATGGCGGCACCCCGGGGCGGCGAGAGCAGGAGGCAGGAAGGTGGAAAAGGCTCTCGGGCCGGGCTCAGCGGCGCGGGAATCCCGCCGCCGCCGCCGCCGCCGCCGCCGCCGCCCCTCTCGGCCGGCCGCCGCCGCTCGTCCGGCCCTTCCCTTCCCCGGCGCTGCCCCAGCCCCTTCCATCCGCCCATAAAACTTTTTTTTTTTTTCAAACTTCCTGGGAGGACCCGGGCGGGCCAATGGGCGGCGGGGAAGCCGAGACAAACAGTGGCGGGGGCCGCGAGTGGGCCAATAGGAGCGCGGGAGGGGCCCAGGGGCGGGGCCTGCCGCGACGGGACGGGTGAGCTGGGGCAGTCGGGGCGGGCGGATGGGGGCGGAGGGAAGTGAGGGCGGGCCGAGCTCTGACGGCGGGCAAGCTAGGAGGAAGGAAGGGCCTAGCGTGCAGGTGACTCCGTCGGGCCACGACTAGGGAGTGCGGGGTGGGGGCAGCCGGGTGTGGCACCCTCGTCGTCCAGCAACGGCTTCCCGACCCACGCCAGCCGCCGGACGGAGCGATGGGTCCATTAGGCCTCGGCGCCTCGGTTTGATGGCGACATGGGCAAAGCACACATTCCTACCAATTCAGCGGGTCCCACACGCCAAGCCCTGTTCGTTACCCATGTAATGGACTTTCATCCTTACCACAGACCCGACAGGTGATATCCTTGTCCCCATTTTACTAATGAGAAAACGGAGGCTCAGCGAGGTGAGCCAACTTGCCCAGGGTCACACAGTAAGAAGAGAAGGGATTCTAGGAAGTAATCTAAGCACAAAGTGAGTTCTGGAATTGGTAGGACCTTTCCTAAACGTGCCCTCCTCACCGGGGGTCTTTCTCGCCTTAAGAACCTCATTTTGGGTTCTTGGGTGTGGGCTATACCCGTTTCTCACTTTCCCAGAACACTTGGTGGTTTGTAAGAGTACATTTGCCCTGCAGAATCTCCTCTAAGCCCGCAGCTGAGGAGGTACTGTGGTGGAATTTGTTGCTAACTGCGTGAGGTGGCTTATGGGGCATTGTGATTTAAGCCCTGTATTACCTTAAGCAAGGTCCTTAACCTCTCTGTGCCTCAACTTCACCCTCTGTAAAATGGGATAATGCTGTTATCTCACAGGCTACTGTATTAAGTGTTAATTTAAGTAAAGCACCTAGAACAACCCCTTTATCCCTAGTTAGCTCTCCTTAGGTAGGGGCGCAGGGGAGCTTGGAATAATTACCACTTCAATGATTCTGCCATCTCAGTTTGGGGTTTGAAAATTATTGCTGTCATGATTATAATCACTATCTCCATTTCACAGATAAACAGAGGCCCAGGGAGCTGAAGTTTTCCCAGCATTTCCCATTGGAATTCTCTCCTCCACCCTGAGGAATGAGACCAAAGGTAAGTCCTCCTAGACACTGGCCTTCTGGCATCCCTGTGCTGAGTGTTCCCACCCTACCCTGTACCTCACTCAGGCATTTGGTCCTTGGGAGAGTGCATGGACAAACAGAACACCTCAGCTACCACCAATGCCCCACCGCTGTGGCGTGGACACCTGGCAGTACCAGCCTCCTTGCTGGTTTCCTGGCCTCTGGGACTCCCTTCTAGTACCCTCAACACAGTGATGAGAACACTCCCCTGCTCAAAGTTCTTCAACACTTCTCCACTGTTGATACACACATCCTTGTGCCCGCAGTCATGTCCATTATCATCTGGCCCCTGCCTGCTGTCCTCTATCATTAGACACACACATTTCACGTGCTAGGGCTACACAACGCTGGGAAGTCCCAGAATAAGCCAGGTCTTCTGTACCTCCCTAACTGCACATGTTGTTCTGTGCCATGCCTGGAACACTTCCCTTCCTGTCCTCTTATGCCCCAACACACACACACTCACTCTCTCCCTTCCCTCCCTCCACATGTTTGTTTGCCTGGAAAATTCCTCCTTACCCTTCAAGTCTCAGCCCAAAGGAAGCCAGAGTGCCCCCAGCACAGACTTAGAAGCTCCTTTCCCAGGGCTGCCTGCGTGAATTCCCTGCCCAGAGCTCCCTGCATCTGTACACTCCCCAACTCAAGTGATGACCACACAGTGTTCTAATCAATTATATGTCCGTGTCCTCACAAACTGTGAGCTCCTTGTGGGCAGGAACAGAGTGGTTTTTGTCTATATCATGGTAAGCCTAGGGCCTCAGCCCACATTAGGTCCTTAGTAAACATTGGTCGAGTGAATGAATGCACAAATGAAGGAATGACTGCCTTATTGCAACTTGCCCCGGTAAGACAGAGATGGCACAGCTTCAGGGACCCAGGATTGACTTATTAAACAGAGCCACCAAACCTTGGGGTTATCCAGTCTCAAAGCGTTACTCTATTGAAGATAACAGTGTGAGGCTCAGAGAAGGGAGACGATGGCCCAAAGTCACACAAGTTAGGGGCAGAGACAGAACTCAAGCCCAGGCTTCCTAGCTCTTGACCTTGGACTAATTTCACTGTTCCAGCCCAAGAGATGTGTGAAGCTGCTTTAAGTAACTGTCTGGGTGGCTCCACTAGCAGTTCCATCTCTCAGCTCCTGATTTTCCTCATTCCCAGGTGAGAGAATAGCTGCAAATTCATTGAGCCTCAGTTGCCACATCTGTCCAATGGAGAAAATCTGCAGAGACTCTCAGGGCTGCAAGGAGGACTCGGGGAGATACGGATGCACAGAGGTGGGGGGGTGGGCTCTGAAGTCGGCCAGAGCAGGGTTCAAATCTTAGCTCTCCCCCATTGTGTGACCTGGAACAAGTGAGTTTCATTCCCTCATCTATGAAATGGACAATATGAACCGTACCTAGTATGCCTAGTGGTGAGGATTCAACGCAATCAGATGTGCCACGCACTGAGCACAGAGCTGAGCACATAGTAGGTGCACAATAAATGCTGGCCATCATCACCATCATCATCATCCCAGAGTCCATTTCCCCATTTCCCTCCCCCTTCTCTCCCCCTTCTCTCCAGCCAAAAACTTACCTGCCCCCTCCTGCCGGAACTGCTGTGTGTTAGTGACCCTTAGTTAGGTTGATAAGGTAATTCCCGCCCATGGCTTGAAAATACCACTCTGCCCAGATAACCACGTTTGCCTGGTTACCCTTGTGCCTTAACCCCCAAAGAGCAGCAGCGAGGAAATTAAGAAGTGGATGGAGAAGGTAGTGTTTGGGCGCTCCCTCCACCCCGTACCCCACCCCGTCACACCTCTGTGCATCCTGATTTCCCTGAGCCTTCCCTGCAGCCCTGATCATCTCCATAAATTTTTTTTTTCCCCATTAGACAGATGCTGCAACTGAGGCTTGGTGAGTTTGGCTGCTGCCATTCTCTCATCTAGGAATGAGGAAAATCAGCAAGAGGCCAGTTCCTCTAAACCAGGGGTCCCCAGCCCCCAGGCTGTGGACTGGTACTGGTCCTTGGCCTGTTAGGAACTGGGCCGCACAGCAGGAGGTGAGTGGCGGGCAAATGAGCGAAGCTTCATCTGCCGCTCCCCCGTCGCTCCCTATCGCTCCCGGTCGCTTGCATTACCGCCTGAACCATCCCCCCCCACCGCCTGTCCATGGAAAAATTGTCTTCCACGAAACCCATCCCTGGTGCCAAAAAGGTTGGCGAACGCTGCTCTAAACCATAGCTGTGCAACCTCGGGCAAGTCTGCCTCACCTCTCTGAGTCCCGGTCCCTTCATCTGTAGAATGGGTATACAGGCTCTCAGCCTAGAGCTAGACCCCAAGCTGGAGAGTATGAGAGTCAGCCTGTCACCGAGAGAAGAGACCCCATGAGCCAGGCTGTGGCTCCTGGAGATGGCCAGGCCTCTTCCCTCCCACCGTGAAGGGGGCAGGAGAGCACAAGTCACAGCTGCCTCCCCTCCCCGCCCTTGAGAAAACCACGAACCGGAGGCCTGAGTGTTTACAGCCCTCTCTGGGCAGGGAATGGGTTACGTAATGCCAGATGTTTGTGCAACTGGCTCAGACCCAGGTCTGAGACACACTTTGCAATCCCAGAGCCCCTCGCAGGCCCTCCCTCCCTCTCCCCCTTGCCCCCAGCCTGGCTCCCCTTGGCCTATTTGCGGATTGGGAGCTTTCAGCTGGGTGGATTATTCCATCACCCCTCACCCTGAAGGCTGAAAACAGCCCCAGCCTGGTCCTGCAGGTGGGACGCCCCCTCGCTGCAGAGATCACGGAAGCTCTGGGCTCTGCTTCCAGCTCTCCTTCCTCACACGGGGCCTCCACATCTCTCACTCTGAGCCCCTGCTGGCTTTTCTTTGACTGACACCAGCCTCCTCCCTCCCCTCCCCCACTCTCCCCACCCTCACCCCAGCCCCACCCCACTGGAGCCAGCCTACCCTTTGCCACCTGAGGACCCCCAGAGACAGCAGGAACGGATTGAACAGCGTGGGACGGTCCCCGGGCATCCGCCATGAGGTCACCAGTCGGCCCTTGAGTGGGCTCTCAGCCTTGCCCTCCGCTGGCCTCTTGTCTGCCTGTCAAACAGGGTCCAGTGTTGGCCCCCACGTCCCTGACGACAGCCTCCCCTGCCCATGCTGCCATGCCCACCTCAAACGCCCAGGGTTGCCATCTTTCTCCTCTCCCAGAACTGCCAAGGTGGACTGCCACGTGTTCACACCGCGTGGTGTTGGTTGACAGGGCTCCTGGGGCTCAGCGCCCTTGGGGATGTGCACTTCTCCACCCTCAGGTCAGACCCCAGGTGGCCGGCGGGAGGGGAGCGCGGACCACAGATGTGTATTCAGCCCGCATAAGGTTTTCAGGTTATTTTGCATTAGGTTCCAGTGTTAAATAATCAAGTAGTTTAACACATAGCTACATATTTCCAGCTCCTCTTGAAATATCTAAAGATGGAGAAACTCTGGGCTCCTCTTCCCCAAGGCAACAACCCTCTAGAGCCAAGGGGTCACTCAAGGGCCCCCTAACCCTGAGTCCCCCATCTGCCTACTCTCCTCCCCTTTGTGAAAGGAATGAGTCACAGACTTCTACAGCCACACACCCGGCAGAGTCCCCAGTGCACCCTCTTTGGAGCCATCCTTGTTGGGGAAACTGAGGCCCCAGTGAAGCAGAGGCATTTGCCCAAAGTCACAGAGCAAGTTACTGGCAGAGGCAAGGCTGAGCCCAGGTGTCCCAACTCTTCAGAATCCAGAGATTCTCTGGACGTGGGACATGAAGCATCAAAGCACAGATCCAGGGGGCTTTGGGGGGAAGGACTGCCTCCACCCTGCACCACATCGCCATCACAGCCCTGACCACTAGACCGTGGGCTCCTTGCTGGTGCTTCATTTCGCCCCTGGCCCACACCCAGGCATACACAAGGTGCTCACGAAGGGTATGTGAATGAATGAATGAGGCAGTTATCAATTCTGTCCAGTCCAGACTTCCTGCGGGGGGATTGAGAGGTTTTCTGGGTTGCTGGGGCAGGCCAATTTCATGGAGACTAGAGGGGGACACCTGTATTGCTGTTTCCTCTTTGTTCACAAAACTCTGGCCCCAGGAAGTATGAAGAAATAACCCAGAAAGAGGAAGAGCAAAGTTGCCGGAGTCCCTGTGAGAGCCGGAAGTGCTTTTAGTGACCAGTCCCCGTCCCCTCCCATTTCACAGATGGGAAGACTGGCCCACCAAGCAGTTAGAATGCTGCTTCTACTATGCGAGGCCACGCAGGCAATCAGGGCAGAGCCAGGAAGCGGCGTTGGGGGTAGCAGAGAGAGCGCTGGGTAGGGGATCCTGAGCCCTGGGTCCTAATTTGAGCCCGACCGCTGACCAGCTATGTGATCTGAGATGACTGCCTACCCCTCCTTTTCTCATCTGCAGTCAGGGGTTGGGCAGAATCCCTCCAGCTCTGACTAGCGGCAGGGCCAGACTTGGGGGCTCCAGACTGCCAGACAGACACCCCCCCGACCCCTCACCCCCGTCACACCCGGCTTCTCAGGAAGCGGCATGGGGAACAGCAGAACAACAGCAGGATTAGAAAAGCACAGCCTCAAACCGCCTGGCGTTCTCGCCTCCCGCTGCCCCAGGCCCTCAGCTCTGACCTCACCTCTCTGGAGGCTGCGGGTGATGAGAACGGTCTGTTTGGCAGGTCTGTGGGGAGGGGCGGGGCAGAGCATGTGCTCCAGCTGCAGCCAGGCCTCAGAGTGGCCTCGGCGGGTCCCACCCCTTGCACACATCTCTCCCGCCCCAGGACCCTGGAGCTCCTCCAGGCCCAGCTGACTTCTGTACCTCCTTGGCCCTCTTCAGTGCTTCTCTGGCTCCAGCTCCTGGAAGCTCTACCCTTTCTCCCAGCCTGGCCAACCCTCCAGAATCAGGAGGACCTTGCCTTCAGAGACCATCAGGGCCAAACTGCCATTTGCCCAGGGAAGGGCAGCGACCTTTCAGGGCATCCTAGCAAGTTGAAAGCAGAGCCCTAGGCTTCTGACCCTAGGACTGTCCACCCACCCAGATGCAGTGGCCCTGCTGCCAGCTCATCTAGAGCCCCTCTTCTCAATATCCCCATGGCAGAGCCAGCCTTGGTCTGGATGACCCCAGAGCTGATCTGAGGACCTCAGCCCACCTCCAACCTGATTTCCCTTCCCTTCCCCTCCCTCTGCGCCCACACCCATGACCCAACTACCGAGTCTGCCTGCTTCTGGTCAGTCAGTGAGTCTTGGCCTCTGCTTCCTTCTGACTCCTCAGGCTCCTTTGATTGGAACTGGAGGTAAGAAAGAACACAGCTTAGGTCAGATTATTCCCCAGGTTCCAACTTCTTATGCATCCATTCATCATCCATCCATCTAACATCCATCTAGAATCTAACATCAATAGACCCATGTATCCATCCAACCATCCAGAATCCATCCTATGTCATCCACCCACTCATCTAGCCAACATCCATTATCCCAATACATCCATCCTCAATTTATTCATCATCTATTCATCCATCCTGTATCCACGGGACTTCCCTGGTGGTGCGGTGGTTAAGAATCCACCTGCCAATGCAGGGGACATGGGTTCGATCCCTGGTCCAGGAAGATCCCACGTGCCGTGAAGCCACTAAGCCCATGAGCCACAACTACTGAGCCCGTGTGCCTACAGCCCGTGCTCCGCAACAAGAGAAGCCACCCTAATGAGAAGCCTGCTCACCGCCACCAAGAGTAGCCCCCACTCACCGCAACTAGAGAAAGCCCACGCACAGCAACGAAGACCCAACGCAGCCAAAAATAAATTAATTAAAAAAAAAAACTATATCCACGTATCCTTCCTCAATCCATCCAACATCCATTCATCCATCTACCCATCCTTCCAACATTCATTCACCATCCATCATCCATATTCCACAATATTTACCCATCCATGCAACATCTATCTATCCAGCACCCATCTCCATTCATCCATCCACCCATCTGCCATCCATCCAACATCTGTTTCTCATTTGTCCAACATATATCATCTATCCATCACCCGTTCATACATCTGTCATCCATCATTCATCCATCAACTACCCACGGACCTACCCACCCTCCGTCTGTTTCTTGCAAGCCCTCAAGCATCCATGTATTCACTGGTCACCCAGCCACTAAGCTCATCTCCTTTGTGTCAGACCCTGGGCCAGGGGCCAGAGGTACAGAGATAAAGTAGGTGCAGCTCCTGCCCGCATGGAGCTCATGTTTTTTAAGGGAAAATGACAACTGAGTGTGACCAGATGAAGAGTAGCAGAACTACCAAGCCCGGAAGGGAAACATCACCAATCCAGGGGTGGTGTGAGTATTCAGGGAAGGCGTCTCAGAACAGGGCAGCTGATCTAAGACTCAAACAATGAACAGACGTTTAGTGAGTGAAGAGGGAAGGGAAGAGCTTCCTAGCCAGAAACAGCAGGCACAAGGGCAGGGAGATGTGCTCACAGAGCTCTGCAGCCAGCTCAGCACAGCTAGAGGGCAAATCTGGGGTGGAAGGCCAGGAGGCCTTGAATGCCATGCCAAAGATTTCCTAGAGGTGACCAGCTGGAGCCCCAGCAGGACCTGGTGAATGCCTCTGCTGTGTCATCTGTGAAATGGCCTGAAGCACCTGGTGTTCCTGCCCCTCCCCAGTCACCATCTCCTAACCACCCAGGGACCCCTGAGCCTCACCATGGAGTAACTCTAGCTAGAGAATCTCTCTTTCCTCCCTCTTCTCTTTTGACCAGACCAGCCTGCAGCATCCCAGCGTCCACTGGGACGCAGCATCTTCTCCTTGAGCTGCCTGTGGTGGTCCACCTGCCTGCCCAACAAGCCTGATAGCAACCTCTCATGTGGGGCCCCAAGTCCCCTCTTGGTCCCAAGGGCAGGACCAAGCTGGCTCATCCCTGTATCTCTGGTGTCTGTGCATTGAGCTGATCAGGGGAGAAATCGAGAGCAGCCTCAGGGAAATGCAGGGAAGGGGGCTCCCTAGTCCTTCCATGGGCTCAGAGGCTCCACAAAATAGTGGTTAAAAGCTTGGGCTTTTCCAAGACATGGAAACAACCTAAATGTCCATCAACAGATGAATGGATAAATAAGACGTGGTGTATATACACGTGGTGTACACACACACACACACACACAGACACACACACACACACACACACACTGGAATATTACTCAGCCACAAAAAAGAATGAAATAATGCCATTTGCAGCAACATGGATGGACCTAGAGATTATCATACAAAATGAAGTCAGAAAGAAACACAAATGTCTTTTGTCTTGCAAACTAGTATATATAGGATGCATAAGCAACAAGGTCCTACTGTATAGCACAGGGAAATATATTCAATATCCTATGATAAGCCATAATGGAAAAGAATATGAAAAAGTATATATATGTATAACTGAGTCACTTCGCTGTACAGCAGAAATTAACACAACATTGTAAATCAACTATACTTCAATAAAATTTTAAAAAGTAAAAACTCGGGCTTTGGAGTCAATACTTTGATCTCACTTCTCTCGACTTATACTTGTGTGACCCCCAGCAAATGCTGAATGAGTCTGGGCCTCGTATCTAGCTGAGGCACATGTGGCAAAGCATGCGAAGCCCCAAGGCCAGGGCCCGGCACACCATAAGCCCTCCCCTGTCATCCGTGGGGGAGGCAGTACTGGGCTGCACATTGTGGAGACGAGGAGGGTCTGGATGAAAGAGCAGGAGCTGCCGCATCGCCCCAGTAGTGCCTGTCAGGGAAGTAGTTGGTCCCGTTTTACAGAGGAAGACCAGGACCAAGACAGTCTGGGTGTCCAAAACCACCTGCTGCATTCCTGGTGAGCTGAGGCCAGGTTGCAGGGTTCTGGCCTCCAGGACCCTTCCCACTGACCATCTTAAGGTAAATGCTCTGGGCAGCACCAGAGCACCACTGACTCTGTGACCCTGCCCCTGGGCCAAAGAGACAGGAAGGGATTTGGTGAGCACCTACTATGCACCAGGCACTGGGCCTACTTTACATATAGGCCCCCATTTAAGCAGCTGTCTCAGCAGCCAGCTCAGCCCAGTGAGCATTTATGCAACCCCTTCTCTGTGCCTGAGAGGAGCTGTATGGGCCAGAGAAAGGTAAGTGAAGCTGTCAAGCTTCACTCCTGGACTTTAAGGAACTTGGAATACAGCAGTGGCGAGGGGACACGACCACGCTGGCTGCAGTCCCAGACAGGGCCAGGTAGAAGCCACCAGAGGCAACACAAACCAAGTATTGTAGGGCCAGGAGGGGAGAAGGGCCTGGCCAGTGCATCTTGCTTGAGGCCTCAGGGTGATCTGCACAGAGCAGACCCAGGGTCCACCCCTACCCCGGGCCTGACTAGCTGTGTGATCTTGGGTGAGTGGCTTAACCTCTCTGTGTCTCAGTTTCCTTGTCTGTAAATAAATAGTGCCTTTCTCATCAGACTGCTGTGGAGATTAAATGAGGAAAATACCATAAAGCATTCAGACCAAGGCTTAGCACACAGTACATGCTCAAAAAAAGTGCTCTCATTATCACTGTGCAGTGTGCTAGGGGAAGATTTTGGTCAGGAGGATTGTGTGCAGAAGCTGAGGGGAGGCCTTTCGGGACACTTGTGTGCGGTGGGACTGACTTTCAGGCTGCCCCTCGGAAGTGAGGCTGACTTACCTCCCATTGTAGCGAGCTGGGGCCCTCTGCAGGGCTCCTGCCCCTCAGCTGGCCTGTCTCCTCCAGACCAGCCATAGTTGAGGTCTCTGGTCCACTTGTCACTTTGGTCTTTGGCCACTGGGTGGAGATGCCGGCAGGGCTGGGCGGCTGGGCGGAGCTCTGGGGCCACTGCCCAGGGCTGTATCCATTGACCAGAGTAGTTCCTGCCCCTCCTTCAGACTGGGTGTGTCGCTCTGGCTCCAGCTCCAGAGTACCCTTCGTGCCTGGGGAAATTGTGCCCGGCCCACCCCAGTGTCCAGCCGAGTCCCGGCGGGGCAGCTGGGCCTGCAGGAGCTCCAGGAGGCCTTCCCAGTCCAGTCTCGGAAGAGTGGAGGAGAGCGTCGGCTCCCCCGAGTGGGTCCAGGCCCCCTCTCTGGGGGCCATGAGGAGGCCCACCAGGTCCCTCCAGTCAAGCTCGGGCTGCCTCTCGGGGCCACGCAGGTGTGGACAGGCTCCCTCAGCCCCCCAGCCCGTGGCAGGGGGGGTCTCAGGCCTCCGGGGTTTCGAGAACTCTCCTGGGCCTGCCCTGGAGCTCTCTGGGGGCCTCATAGGCTGGTGAGGACTGGACAGCTCCTGCAGGCTGCCCCAGCCCCGCTGAGCTGGCCTGCCAGAGGGCTCCCATGGCCCAGCACTGGGGGGTTCCTCCCAGGCCTCTGCCTGCCCCCTGTGGCAGGAGGCGCCAGCCAGCAGCTTCCAGCTCTCCTCAGACTCCCTGGGAGGGCCCCTCCAGGTTTCCTCTGGGGCTCTGGCAGCCCCCTGCGTGGGCCCCCCAAGTCCTAGCCAGCCCCCCAGGCCTGGGCCCTCCTGCCTGCCCCAGCCTCTCTCCAGGTGTCCATGTGGGTCCCCGGATCCTGGCGGTCCCTCCAGACTCTGCTGCCCTCCCAGGGGCCGTCTTGGGCCCGCCCGGCCTCTTTCCAGAGGGCTCTCTGTCCGCTGCTCCCTCTCAGGAGTCCTGGCTGACGTCCTCGGGGGCGGCGAGGACCCCTGGAGCCGCCGTTCCCCCTCAGGCCGCCTCTCGGGGCTCCTGGGATGAGGGGGGTCTGCTCGGCTCCGCCGGGCCGGTTCTGCCTGCTTCGCGAGGGGCTTGGTTACCTGAGGATGAGGTGAGGGAGTGGGTGAGGCTCCAGGACCTTGACTGGGTGGTGTCTGTCTAGGAGGACAGGAAACTGGGGTCTTAGCCAGGCTTCAGGGAGTTGCAAGCTCTGTCCTCACGGCAGGCTGGATTAAAGCAGGTCAAAAAGTACCTAGGGTCTCTGGCTTCCCTCCCTGGGGGTGTCAGCCCTTCCCCCTCACCCACCTTCCTCAGTTCCAGAAAAAGATCTGCAAACAGCTGCTCACTTTCCGGACTTCCCCCTCCCCCCCAAGATATTGATTCCAACTGGGGCTATCAGGTGCCGGAATTTCCACCACCAATACTCCATTCACACTGGGTTGGGCCCTGCCATCTAAGAGTTTCTTTAAAAATACCAATCCCCACCCTGGAAGAGACAGCCCTTAGAGCTGGACTGACGTATGGGGAGGTTTTCCCTGAAAACTTCTCAAGATGGCAGATGCCTAATGAAGGACGGGGACAGCATGGAAGGGCCATCTTCAAGATGGACTGATGGGGTCTGGCTCAATTTTGCTGGCTCTTTGGGAGAGGGAGGAGCTGGACGCCCATGATTGGGACTCTGACCCTTTCGTAAAGAACCTCCCTTCCCAGGACCCCCGCCCAGCACCTGGGGGAGGGGAGAAGCTGTGGCTCACCCCTTGGGGGTGCAGGGGCCCCGGGCAGGCTGGCAGTGCTCACCTCCCTGCTGAGGGCAGGGCTGGACTGTCTTCGGAGAGGTTGGCTCTGAACTTGGCTGGGCCGCTGCGACCGCCCCTCATCCCGGGTCTGGAAGGCCCCCGGTGCCTCGGACTTCCTATGAGCAAACGCACCGCCCCTCTGAGGGCCCTTGGGACTGCCCCACTCCCGGCACCCCAGCTCCTCTACTCCCACCCCCAGTGGAAGAGATGTAGCAGATCCAGGGACCCACCACAAGCTCGTTGAAGGGCCTTAGGTGAGGGAGGATCCTTTCAGGGCCTCAGTTTCCCCTTCTGCAAAATGGGGATAGTCGACACTGCCCTATTCTACCTGCCTCATGGGGCTGTTGGGAAGATGAAATGAGAAAAGGGGTGGGCAAAGGTCGGGGAGCTCAGCCTTGGCCTTGACCGCCTCCTGTCTCACTCAGTACTTCCTTTCTGACCGCCACCCCACTGGCAGCCCACAGTTCACCCTCAGACAAAGGCTAGACTGGTCCTTGTGGGAATTAAGATTTATTGAGCACCTACGGTGTCGCAGGCAGTGTGCATGCGTGATCATAATGGCAAACATTTATGGAACACTTCCTGTGTCCCAGGCACTTGTACTATCTCATTTCAACTCCTGCAATCCATGAGGTGGAGACAGGAGAGGCAGAATGTCATATGCCCCCATATTCCATTCTTTCTGCCCATTTTCTATCCATATGGTAAATTTTGGACTTCCCAGGCCAACCTGTTTTTCCCCTCAGTACTAGCTGCAGCCATCTAGCTGTTGGTTAAAGAGCTCTTAGCAAGATCAGAAGGAAGAAACATCCTCTTTTCCCCACAACTCCAGAAAAGCCAACATAAAACCGTCCATGCAAATGTCATTTCTAAGACACCCAGATTTCAGGCATTGTTGCCACGTCCGACGAAGACAACCTCTAAGCTGTGGAAAGTCCCTAGTTCCAGCTAGTTGTCTTGCTTAATAATCGTTAGCCATGGCTATTAATAGTTAACGTGACATCTCTGTTGAAATGTAGGAACATTAAACAGAATCTGGGTACATCTCTCCCCTCCCCTGTGTAAGGGGGTCAAAAGAAAAGACCTAACCACTCCACTGGGTATTTAGGATATTTATTGCAAGAGGGTTTGAGAGTCAGACTTCATCTAAATTGGCAGATGGAGCTGTGTCTCTGGCGGCTGAACCAAACCAGAAGGCTGGGAAAGATGACCATGTGCTGACCTTGACCCAGCCAGTGAAACAGGAAGAAGAATCTCTCCTCAGGTCTGAGCCAGGACCCATACCCTGCAGTCTGCCTCCAGCTTGGGGACTAGGCTGAAACTCTACAGAGGCTTTAGAAAGTGAAACAATTAAGGCCTTGGGCTTTGTTCTTGTCTTATGGCTTTTGCCAATGTTATTGGAATCAGATCCATAAACTAATTTGATTTTTTAGCCATTCTTAGCATTGGACTCACAGGAAACCAGTTCCCTGCTCTGGAGTAACTGTTTCTAAGTTTGACGGCTGCCTGATCAGGTTCAATTTTTAATCCAATTTGAAGCGAGAGAGTTTCCTTGCTCTGTGAGATCTGATGCCTTAGAGTGAATTTCCCTCAGAACCGGGGTGTAGGAGCCTCTGCGAAGCAAAAACCCCAACGTTGACTAGGTGGGGAGGATAATGGCAGAAACTACCCTGTGCAGGGTGGCGAGGCAAACGTGCGTTCTCTTCCGAATGAATGCATTTTCCATATAAACTCCAGCTTGTTCAGTGAGCATTCCGTCTGAGAAGGTTCCCCCCGTGTGGAATGGAGAGAGGGGAGAGAAGAACTCAAGAAAATTCTGAGACTTGGACAGAGACCCAGCCTCCTGATGCTGAAGCAACAGTATTTCCTCGGGCCACCTGTTCCTGAGGGTTGGTGTGGCTCTGCACCGAGGATGACAAAGAAGCTTGGATGGGCTCTTCCACCGCCAGAGGGTATTAAAGGAGAGCGACCGTCAAGTCAGGTAAATTCCATGAAGGCTCTGTTTTGAATTCAAGATACTAGGAAATGCTTATATGATTCTAAGACAAGAAATTCCAAAGGCATCAAGAGGGCAGGAATGAAGATATCGAGCCAAAATTCCTAATGCTTTAATGTGATAATAGCCCTTTAAGAAAAAACGTCCAGCCTCAGTTAGAGCAATGCTTGAACAGAGTAGATGCTCAATAAATACATGTTGAATGAATGAATGGGAGAAAGTAAGAGTACAGCTCTATAGCCACCCACTCATAAATTTCAGTCTGTCCCTTAGAGATATTTAAGTAGGTTTTAAAATTTTATCTTCAGAGGACGAATGGTTTTCTACTTGGAAAAAATGCCATACAAGAGCGAAATTTTTAATTACTCAGTAGAGTCGTAAAGCCTTGGTTAAAAGCAAATAATCTACTTCACCAAAATATATATGCTAAATATGCAATTTTTATATATCAGTCATACCTCAATAAAGCTTTAAAAAAAAGGTAAATCTACTTCAAAGAGAGCAAAATAAAATGAATAGAAGTACCTGTGTAAGAACAATTAAATGATTAATAAAAGTATAAATATTCCAGACTTCTACTATAAACGCTTTATCTCTCTAAAAGTTAATCACGGTAAGAAAAAAAAAGAAGGAAAGAAAATTTAACTTTGGTTCAAAGACCCTGCTGAGTCATCAGGTAAAGTCAAAGGTATGCAAATTGACATCAGACCAAAAATAGTCATCATAAAAGGCCAAAGACAAAGGGGGTTTTCAGGGTAGTGAGACTATTCTGTGTGATACTCTTATGGTAGACACACGTCATTATACATTTGTCTGAACTCAGAATGTACATCACCAAGAGTGAACCCTAATGTGAACTATGGACTTTGGGTGATAATATGTCAGTGTAAGTTTATGGATTGCAACAAGTGGACCACTCTGACGGGGGATGTTGATAGTGGAGTAGCTGTGCACGTGTAGGAACAGGGCGTATATGGGAAATCTCTGTACTTTCCTCTCAATTTTGTTGTGAACCAAAAACTGCTGTAAAAAAAACGAAAGTATTTTTTTTAAGAGGCCAAAGAAAGAATTACACTAACGCTGGAGACCACAAAGGTTGTCGCCTGGGTTTTAAATGGATAAAACTTACTGGAAAAGGAAATTTGAAGAATAAGAGATAAGGTTTCTCGTGCAGATTCAAATCTAAGAGAAAATGTTTTCTAAGGGACAACAAAGAGAGGAATTGTGGATGCAAAATATTACCCACTCCTTAGGGTGATGGAAATGTTCTAAAATTATGTTGTGGTGATGGCTGTACACCTCAGCCTCGGTAAACATGCTATAATTTATTGAATTCTACACTGAAAGTTTTGAGACTTTCAGACCTATGTTTTTTTGTTCTCTTGAACTTAGCGAATGGAATTTCAGCCCTGATCCTTAAAGACTCTGAGGCTGGAACTGCTGGAGAAAGAAATCTCAGCCAGATCTGGTGGAAACACTTCTCCTCCCCAAGACTGGGGAAAAGCAGACGTTCTGCTGGGTTGTAAACACCCGCATGAATGGAGCCACTGACCAAGGAGACTTGTGGGATTCCTGGACTTCAGGTGCTGTCGCTGCGTCCCAGGAAAGGAATATTTAACCTCTAAAAAAAGTCTGTCATCCTGTGGGTTCTCTTATTTAAAATATGTGGCTCTGGCCATACGTTTTAAATTGACATCTCTGTTTTCGGAAGTGCAAGGGACCTGTGAGCTTTCTTCTTTAAGGCAGAAAAAAAATCTGGGACACTTTCTTCTCCCTCACATAAGGTGTAATAAATAAATCAATAAATAAATAAACCTGTGACTCTGGATCAAACAAAGGGTTTGAGAATTTAACCTCATTTAAATTAATGTACTAATGTTCTAATTTTACAGATGAGGAAACTGAGGCTCAGGTAGATTAAATCACTTTACCACATCACACCAGTTGGCGAATGGCGTTGACTCAGGATTTGAACCCAGCCTGCCTGACCCTGGTCTTCGCTCTTACCCGCTAGGCTATGCACAATATCACTTAATTGTCAAAAACAACTCCTGAGGTGTGGAAACAGGTGAAGTGATTTGCCTAAGGTCACATAGCCAGTAAGCGGCAGGGCGGGGGTCTAAACCCTTTCCTGGTTTGGAACCTAAGCCTGTGAACCTTCCACCTGTCCTGCCGCCGCCGAGCCTCCGCCCCAGCCCACCTGGCTGCCCCAGCCCTGGGCTCACCTGCGCTCTTGCCCGAAGAGGCGCTCCACCTCTGCGCGGCCAGGGCTGCGGGTGCGGCCCCCGTTGCTGCACTGGGGCCCTGGCTCCCTCTGCGCCAGCCTCCTGGGTGGGGGCAGGTCGGCCAGCACGGTGTATTCCTCCCTCTCCAAGTTGTGCCTGGTCTCACCCGGGGGCGCCGAGCCCCGGGAGCCCCCCGAGCTGCCTGGCGGAGGTGAGGGTGCCAGGAGCGCTAGGTCACTGGGCGGGTGGCGGGGTGGAGAGGAGGCTCGAGGGGCATCCCGGTGCCCTATGCACACTTGAGGGGGCAGCACTGGGGAGCCACGCAGAGAGTCGGTGGAGGGGGCCAGGCTCTCCATGCTAGTCCCAGTGGGGTCCTGGAAGAAGAGGGAGGGCTCGGGGGCCTGGCGGGGCGGGGACGAGAAGGAGGGTGCATCACGGTGCCCAATGCATACAGGGCTGGGGATGTGGAGGCGCTCGTGCAGAGAGTCTGTGGAGGGGACAAGGCTCTCGGTGCTGGCCCTGGGGAGATCCTGGAACAAGAGGGAGGGCTCTGGGGCTTGGCGCGGCGGGGAGGAGGCCCGGGGTGCGTCACGGTGCCCGATACACACAGTGGGGGGGAACTGAGGAGGCTCGTGCTGGGCGGACTGGTTCTCAGCATCTGACGTGTCTGGGAGGAAAGGAAAGGGGTCAAATTGGGTGTGGCGGGGGGGTGAGGAAGCCCGAGGGGCATCCCGGTGTCCAATGCATACGGCTGGGGGCATATAGGGGGGGTCATGGTGGGGCGATTCACTCTCAGATGCGTGGGGGTCTGGGAAGAAGGGAAAGGGGTCATGCTGCAAATAGCGAGGAGGCGAGGAGGCTCGAGGGGCATCCCGGTGCCCAATGCACACAGGGCAGGGGGGCTGGGAGGGCTCCGGAGAGGTCTGGGGTGCACCGCGGGTAGCAGGGTGCAGAGGCGAGGAGGTCCGGGAGGCACTGTGCTGGCCTGGCGGGTGGGAGGAGGAAGTGGCCCGGGATGGTGAGTTGTGCTGGGTGGGGCTGGAGGAGCGCTGGGGTGAGTCACGCTGAGCTGGTCTGATGGGAGATGAGGTCTGAGGCCTGTCGCTTTGGGTTGGCCGGAGGGCAATGGATGCCCAGGGAACCTCACTTTGCTTGGAGCGAGATGGGGAAGAGGTTCGGGGGCCATCACCCTGGGTTGGCCGGAGGGGAAAGGAGGCCCATGGAATGTCTTTGTTAGTACGATGGGGAGAGGAATTCCTGGGATTGTTCCGCTGAGAGGAACGATGGGGAGAGGAAGGTCCGGGATTGTCCCGTTGGGTGCAGCCCTGAGAGGAGGAGCTTCCTGGGTTTTCCCGCCGTGAGGAAGAGGATTTGGGATTGTCCCGTTGGGCACAAGAGGTTTTGGGGTTGTCCCTTTGGGTAGAAGAGGTTCTGGGAGTGTTCTGTTGAATACAAGAAGGTCTGGGGTTGTCCCACTGGGGAGTACAAGTAGGGACAGGAGCTTGAGGGCTGTCCTGTTGGGTAGAAGAGGCTCTGGAGTTGTCTTGTTGGGTGGCTCTGGGGGGAAAGGAAACTTGAGGATTATTTCGTTGGGTGGACGAGGTTCTGGGGTTGTCCCGTTGGGCGACTCTTGAGGGAGAGGATGCTCTGGGGGTGTTCCG